>NW_026863204.1:0-117088 GCF_026571515.1 Ruditapes philippinarum
TAAAAAATCAAAATTTTTACAAATAACAATTTTGTGCCATTTCATGCCCGAATGACATCAAATTTAGATATGATGTAACTTAAATATACATAAATGTGTTGGTGGAATATATGGACAAACAGAGAATAAATTATGAACAAACTAGAAGTACAACTTAGCTACAATCACTATTTCGATGTGCTGCGCCGGGTGCGTGTTACCATGATTATTCAACATCACAGGAAATGCGCGTTCATCAAAATAAATTAATAAACTTATGCATAATTTGTAGAAAACATTTGACGATCCCTATACATATGAAAATATTTCAAATTGGATAAAATATGAAAATGCAAGACTATCAGTCCTATTACTTTTGAACAACCCTCGTACAAGTATAGCCCGGACGACGCCATGCTTTTCCTCACCGATGTTCCTCTTTGAATATAGAATATATAAGAAAACATTCTTAAAAAGTATTTATAATAATTGGGACATGTTTTAGAGAATAGACCGCCAATAATTATTTCCTTGTACATTATGGGGCGTCCTTCGCCGAGTGGTTAAGGTCGTTGACTTCAAACCACTTGCCCCTCACCGCTGTGGGTTCGAATCCCGACAGGGAGTATGGATTCTTTCATGTGAGGAAGCTTACTGAACGTTGGTGGTTCTACTCAGGTGCCCGTTCGTGCCTGAAATAATGCATAGAAGGGCATTTGAGGTCTTCCTCTACCATTAAAGCTAGAACGTTACTAAATGACCTATACTGTGTCGGTGTGACGTAAACCCACACACACGCACACACGCACCAACACACACGCACACACGCACACACACACACACACACACAACGTTTAGGACATCCATATTCTAAATCCACTATTTTTCCATAACATTATGCAATTACCTGTGGTTCCTTTTTTCTTTCACAAAACGATATGTTGAGTCTTTATCATTTTACATAATGACACAAATTAGTTAAACATTAATTAAATAAATTATCTAAGGTTTTGCATAAGGGTAAATATGCAATATCAAATTAAACGTTCGTTATCAATTTTTTTCTAAAACATAATTTTAATATCAACATACAGTTTAATGAGGTACGTGAAACATTATATGCTGAAAATATATTGTGGATAATAAGGAAAGTAACATTATTCCTATTATAAGAAAATCATCGTAACCAAGTCTTGTCTCTGACATAACAAGTCAGAAACCTCGTGGAAAATACATTTCCTTTCGCTACATTTTCTTAATGTCATGACATGGTGTTAAATCGAAACTCAAAAAATTCAGTTTCCTGCCTCACTCTTTCTTTAGCTTTCCCAGATAACGTGGCTTTAACAAACAGTTATAATTTCAAACTAAATTGATCAGCAGTGATACAATACTTCAATCACTGTTAAGATCATTTGTGTCAAATGTATCTATTTTACTGCTAAATATCTCTATATTTATCAGCTCACTGGTGCTTCATCAACCTTTGTCACAACATATATTATCACGAAATGTAATAAACCAAATGAAAACAAACCTTAAATGTCAATGTTATACCTCAGGGTCGACCTTCTTAGATAATACCCCAAATTACTTAGATATCAGACATATACTCCTTCAGGGTTAACGTATGTTAAGAAGAACGAAACGGCTAAAATAACGATTAGTGATATTTTATGTAACCTTTTTGATACTTTGAATAATACTGGACATAAATTTATTATTAAGACATGTACATGTACCTTTCCTTTTTCAACAGGATTTAAATCACACGAGCAATGTAAACATGTTATTGTAGTTTTCTCTCCTACCCTTTTTGAAATAACAACCACCAGCATTTTCCAGTTTTAATATGTTGTAGTTAATATGTTCCTGGTATTAAAATAATTGAAAAATGCACAGTCCAAAATAAAGCTGGGGTTAGGAGATATGAAAGCAAATATAAGTGTCACATAATTACACTTTCTATATGATTGCCAATCTAAGAGAAAGCTTTTCTATTTTTTAAAACAGTTTTTAATAAGAAAACATATTGATAAAGTTGAGAATATAACGTTAATATATCTGATATGCCAATGCGTCTCGTTGGTAAAGAAATAGATATGACTTATGATATATAATTCCACGTTTCTTCAGAAAACAGACACCGTCATTGAACATGTCTGAAGAAAACTATCATCATAGGTTTTCTTTAACTGTTACATTTTTATTGCTCCGCAAAAGTTTCTGTGTATTAAAATTTGAACTTACACTGTATAATTATTTCTTTTGTTTGATGTGATTATATACACACAATTCAATAAACAGCTTATAAAACAGGATCGTGTATCAAAGGAAGCACTTAATGCAAAAAGCTCAAAAAAGGGAAATCACTCGAAGAAAGTAACCGAAACAACAATGTTGATTGCACAATGCAATATCGGTTATCAATGCCTCTTTTTCAAAGACAATCAAAACATTTTTGGGTCATCATTATGTTGATAAAACATTCAGTATAAAAGAAATTTAATGTAAAAATTCGTTCTATTATTTTTGTTACACAGCTTGTTAATTTAGTTTTTAAAATTTCACAGTGTTAATAAAACAGTATGTATACAAAACTGCGAAAATTACTCAAAAAAGAAATTTACTAATTAAACATCTTTATGAATACATAATTCAAAGATGCATTTGCAAAAATATCGATACATATTATTTTGGTTATCATACTCAAGACAAAAACATCAATATCCACGAAATATTTTCATTTGTTTTATTCTTTCTTAGAACTTATTTGATCACGTAGATTCTTGACCGTAAAAAAATCATCTAATAATGAAAAAAAATTAGTGACTAAGATCCGGTTTATGCAGATTCTGATTTTATGATAGTAAGTACTTGGAAGTATTAAGGGCTTCTTAAACGAGATGAAACTGGTTATCTCAGGTGAGCACTTATATATTATTAATTTGCAGACATCTTAATAACGACTGGCATAAGAGTTATTGATCTTCTATCATATCCATCTCTTTTTACAAAAAGCAAATAACTCATTATTTTTGCCTGAAAATCAGACTTATAAAAGAGCAGTTAATACATGACCGAGAAAACATAGTTGATTTGTCAAAAGGACAAACAGTTATTTTGTATATACTATTTTAATAGGACAACGCATCTGTCATAGTTTTGAATTTTAATTTTGTTATGTAATTCATGACATTGAATAAAAGTTTCTTGCCTTTTTCAGTTAATTTGTTATACCCTTAAAAGAGAAAACTAAATGTTTTACAAGAAATATTCAGGTGTTTTTTAATTGGCGAGCAAAAACGTTTGAACATAGCAAAACAATATTATATTATGATATGTTATATTATGTCATGACTAGTCATGTGATATTATATTATGTTTTGTTAAAATACATAACATAAAAAAATGTTTCTTGTAATTTAACTCCTCACAAAAGAATAAATATTCTTCATAATCATAGGTTAGCATGTAGATGCATTGTTTTATTGATAATATTTTATTCTAAAATAATTCTACTTCGAAATTACATTCAATAATTGTTATCAGTGAATTAGATGAGCTATTTTCATCCCGTTTATTTGCAATATATGTTTGAAAATAAAATGACACACAGTTTTACAATAACTTTTCTTTTTTCTAGTATCAACGCTTTGGCTTCCTTTGCATCAACATCTTGAATAACTTATAAAACTGATGGGAATTAAGATGAATTATAATTATCTAAACTTATGTAGAAACAGAATTAATAATCAATTACACTTCTTACAGTAAGCGTTTCTATTTCTAAGAAATAGTTTTTTGATCAGAAAAATAATGATGATGATGAGATATTCCCTTATGAATAAGAAAATGACAATAATGTAACGACATATCAGGGGTTAAAAACAAAAACAAAACAACGCTTCTTACCACACTAATTTGGTCATCAGAACTTATATTTCTTTGGATTGTAATAGAGAATTAGAATACATATTGTATAGTTCAGGTGCATTGGAAGCAATAATTCGTTGTTGAACTTGAGTTTCGTCTGTGAAAACATAAGTCATATGAAGAAGTTTTACTAGTGTTGTTTCCAGGAGAGCAGTACTGAAGAATACATGTATTTAAAAACGTGCCAAAGTCTGTATAACGGACTGTACTTATTTAATGCGTTTACAAAATAAGCCATTAAAAAGACTTGTTCCATATGTATTTATGTTGTATTCTTTTATCATCACAAATATTTGCAGCATATTCTTTATCTTTTTCACGTTGATGATTCCGAAAATATATATTCGTTCCTTAAAGTTTAAGTAGTCACGTATATAACTTGGAATACTACAAATTACTTGAAATATCTTGAACTATAAACCGTCATGGATTACTCTAATATACAAACAAAATAAGTTTGATCACAATTAGGCTTAGTTGTTTATCTCAAAGATTTCGCTTTTTGTCGTTGAAGCAATATCTTTCTAGTTATTTTTCATGTTATCGTTCTCAATTATCTATGAAATTTACATTTAGTACACAAGATTTCTTGTCATTCATGATTAGCCTCATTAGAGTTTCAAGACACATGAACTATACATCACTTCTTATAACATACTCTTATGGATTGTTATCACAAAACAAAATAAAAAATGATAATGTATCATTAAACTTCGCTTTTTTACGCGTAATTACGCCTTTTTTGTGAGTTAAAAATTCGTAACGTCTTTATTTGCATTTTGATACTTTTTGCTCATTTTAGTATAGGTTAGCACGCGTAATTACGATATTATTCGTGTTGCTACACCTTTGTTCATCTAAATATGCTAATAATCGCGTTAGTACGCAATTTCGATTGGCATAACTACGCCTTTCCAATATTTTATTTAAATTGAATTGATAATTCGATACTTTTAAACTTCCTTCATAGACATATCAACAAGATATCTGATATTCTTAACAGGAACCAGTAGTATCCGTCTCAAATTGTTTATTACTAGCCTAGATGAACTAGCCTTAAAATAAATGTGAATACTTTCAAAATTCATTTGATCGGCAAAGATAGAGTACTTAAACTACTTTGAGATCATTTGTTTCAAAAATATCTATTTTACTGTTAGACAAAGTGTCTCTGTCAAGCTATGTGGTGCGGGATAGAAACACTTTATCATTCTTTGTCACGATATATATAATCAAGATATGCAGTAAACCAAATGAATACAAAGCTTTCATATGAATGTTACACCATCATATCCCGCCTATTCAGACAATATTTCGTAAATTCAAAGAATATTGACATATATTTGTTAAGGATTTGGTGTATGCTATTAAGTTGAATGTTATTGGTTTTTTGTGAGCACATTTTTATAGATAAGTCTATACATACCATGAGCGGCTGACATAATGTTTAACGATTTCATATGTAACTTTGAATCTTATAATATGTTATAATCTTATTTTTTGACGCGGTTCATAGCAGCAGCCTTTTACTTATTGCTTGGATTCATGTACATATTTTATTGGCGTCTTTTTTATTTTTTGTTTATGTTGTTGACTAAGTTTCATATGACGTTCCATAAGATCTTATTTTCAGTGTCTATCATAAGATCTTATTTTCGGTGTCTTTGGAATGTCCCCCGTTAGTTCATGACTACTATTACAATCACGAACTGATTCTCAGATTTTTAGGGACTGAATATAAATATAAACTTCAGTGACAAAAATTTATTTATAAGATGTCTTTGACTCAAAACAACATATATATACATTCGATTGCATACATTGAAATGTAACACAAAGAGCTTTTGTGTTGCACTTTTTCATATGCATCGTAATGGTACCATTTCAAAGTTTCAAACACTTATGCATGTTTTCTGTGTTTTCATATAGACGGATAAGCATGTTAATACATCTTAAATTTTTAAAGCTCTGTGAATACAACTACATCTATAATGTTTTGTATATTTAAATATATTTTGATTTGGACAAGCAATATTGAATCATGTGGTTAAATAAATATAAAACATCTCTCCAAATTGTTTCATTTAATATAAGTATGTTGTCAGCAATGACTTCTGAAATTCCCTTTTCATTCTTCTTTTTGTCTAAATTGGTAAATATGTATGATTAATCAGATCAAAGAGTTATTTGTCTTTAAATGTGCCTTATAATTAGAAACAAATATCATACATGTCATATTGTTTTTTCATGACTGATTGAAATAACAATTTCATAAAGTTTTCTATAAATGATACAGGTTTGATTCCACTGTTAATGTATTTCAATCTTTAACGGTATGTAGTATTTAAAGGGACTCCACTGAGATTTTTTTGACATGATGGGACTGAATATTTGTTTTCCAGATTAATGTACCATTTGATGTAGGTGTAAACCAATAATCTTCGTGCACACTTTCAGATCATTCGCACACTTCTTTTTTCCAGAATAATTATTCAAAATATTGCATATCTTTCTGTTTAAAGCGCCCTAGTTCATTTATAGAAGAAATTCTAATGTTATTTTTAGGCTTTTAAACCTCAGTAGAGTCCCTTTAATAGTGAAAAGGGAAAACCTTTTATAGAATGATATAACAATGGTGAATTTCAAGACTGACAGAAACAACCGACAATTTCTAGTTTAATAATCTGTCACGTAATTGAGCTTTCTATACGATTGCCAATCTAAAAGAATAATTTTCTACTTTCTAAAATAGTATGTTAATCAGAAGACATAATGACACATTCTCGTAAAGTTAGAAATATGAGTAAATGTAATAACTTATCTGGTTTGCCGTTGCATCTCGTTGGTTAAGAAATAAATATAGTTTATGATATATAATTCCACGTTTCTAAAGACAGTAGACACAGTCATTGAAAATGTCTGAAGAAAAAAACAGTCATCAAAACAAATATCGGTGATGATAATTGGTGCGAATGTATATACATGTATGCAGTTTGTAACTAATCGTTTAGCTTTTACATATTTGTTTTCATTGACGTAATTATTTACATAAAAATCAATAAACGACTTAAAAAATAGGGTTGTGTATTTTAAAAGAAGAACTTTACACAAAGTGATCCCCCGGAAGAAGTCGAAACAACACTATAAATAGAAAACTGTCCGTTCGCGTTCTGTAATTATTTTTTGTTATCACTGACAGTTTTCAAAGATTTTGGGTCATCATAATCATCAATAAAGCATTCTGTATAAAAGAAATTTGTTGTCATTCGTTCTATAGTGTTTATTACGAGGCAAGTTCGCTCATATATTTCTTAAGATTTTTATAGTGTTTATAAAATCTTTTGCATACGAAAACTACGAAAAATGACTTAGATCCGAAAATTATAGATTCTGATTCGATGACAGTCAGAATGTGAAAGTCAAAATACAGCAATGGTTATATGTAGACTTTTCCCGCACTTGCTGTGGAGATGTATAAATATCAGGACACCTTTTCGATATTTCCTATGCTCTGAATTTTAATTAATGTCCTTTTTGCCTGTACCATCATTATTATTCACAAAAACAATATCATAAACTAAATCGACCACTTTATTCATTTTCAAAATCTGTCATTATTGTAACGAACAGCTCTATTTACTCACACGCAGTCTTATAAATTACTTCCATTATGCTTTTAAGCCTTTACCACTTAAAACGAAAATAACGTTAAATTATACCTCCTTCAAAAATAATCCTAATACGATTGTGTATGTAATTCAAAGATACCTATGCAAAACCATCGACAATTTTGGGGTATTGTAATCAAGACATACGCATCAGTATATTAGGAATATGCTTTCATTCGTTCTACTCTTTCTAAGAAATTGTTTGGTCATAAAGAAAGTAAGACTGTAAAAGTACCTGATACTCAGATTCGATTCATGCAAATTCTGATTCGAAGACATTAAGAATTTGAAAGTAAAGCCAATACAGTAATAGTAATATGGCAACATTTCTGCTAGACTGTTGGTGGATGAAAACCTCACTATTCCACACTCAAATAGAACCACTGACCTGTTATGTACGTGCATACATTTCTTATGTAAGAGTACTAAAAATGAATCAATGAATCAAACTCATTACCGTAGGAGGCAATACTATGGAACGCCATAGCTGCCTCATGTTGTTAATTTCGTTTTATTTTTTCCTAAAAGCGTCTTACAATGTATCATAGAAGTGTTGGCTTGCCAACATTTTATGGGAACCTGTCTTAACGCAGTCTTGTTAGGTCAAATATTCATTTTATCTTGTCAAAACGAAGTGCTGACTTGTCTTAACACTGTCTTATTATTTCAAAACGCTATGTTATCATGTGCAAATCCGGTGTTAACATGCCGAATGGAAGTCTTAATATGTCTAACATGCACGCCATTTTTTCAAAATTAAGATTTCATTATGTCTGAACAAAGACTTGTTTAAATGTGGTGTTGAATTGTCTTGAAATTGTCGTATCATGTGAAAAAGTAGTGTTATCTTGTCGGAAGTTGTTGTCATATTGTTCAAATGTGATCCTGGTATGTTAAGACACTGTTGTATTATGTCATACTGTCGTTTTGTCTTGTCCAAATGTGCTATTGACCTGTCTAAACACCCTCACATTTTGTCAGACTGCCATGTCATTGTGTTCAAATTCGGTGTTATCTTGCATAAAGAATGTCTTTTATTTCAAAATAGCATGCTGTCTTGTCTAACCGTGGTGGTTATTTGTCTAGACATTATCTTGTTATGTGAAACAGTAGTGTTATCTTGTCTGAACTTGGTGTCAACTTGTCAAACTCATGTTTTATTAAGTCGGCTAGTAGTGATATCTTGTTCAACCATTATATTGACCTGGCTGAGTACTGTCCTGTTTTGTCAAACTGTTTTGTTGCTTTGTATGAGGTGGTGTTATTCTGTCTTATTGTGCCAAAACATCATGCTGTCTTGTCTAAAACTGTTGTAATCTTGTCTGTTATTTATATATACGTTTTATGTGAAATACAAATGTTGACTTGCCAATAAATTTTGTTTGTTTGTGTAAACGTTATTTTATTATGTCAAACAGTATTGTTGACTTGTCGAAAGATGGTATTGACATGTCTTAACAAAGCCTTATTTTCTCAGATCGCCATGCTATTTTATCCAAAATTTATGTTAACCGGCCTAAACACCGTCTTATTATGTGAAATAATGGTGGTATCTTTACAAATTATGGTTATGAACTGTTAAAACGCTATTTTAATTTGTCAAACTGTCATGCTATTATTTCCAAATGCAGATTCAACTTGTCTATCTTCATCTTCTTATGTCAAATAGTAATATTATATTGTCGAAACGTGGTGATGACTTGGCTAAAATTAATTTCTTTTTGTCTAAGTGTCATTTTATTTTGTCAAGGTTCGGTGTTATTTTTACTTAACATCGTCCTTTAATGGTGAAGTATCTTTTTTCTTTTTCAAATGTGGTGTTAACTTGTTGAAACACATCATTATGTATTAATTGCGTTGACTTGCCAGTTTATGACTATAACATGTCTAAATGGCGTCTCAGTATGTCAGATAATCGTGTTATCCTGTCCAAATGCGATGTTGTCAAAATTTAGTATCACGTGACCAGAGCCCGCACGTAGTGATAAAAGATAGAGCAAAAAAATATAACGGGACAGTTTAACAAAATCAGACAGCGCTTTCTCAAGATAGAACTAAATTTGAAAAAATACAGAATTATAAGACATAATAAGACTGTTTCTGTGTTTTACAAGACAACATCAAATTTCGACAGTATAACACTTCTGTTTTGCATTATAAGAAAGAGTTTATACAAATCATTACCACATTTCGACAAGATACCGCATTTTTTACTTTAAAAGACTGAGTTTTAATCAGTCAAAACTGCTTTTTGCCAAAATAGCATACAGTTTATTATAATAAGGCATGAGTTAGCCAAGTCAACATCCCTTTATGGCAAGATAATTCGAATATTTGATATAAAAAGACAAATCATCGGTGTACGTTTGCAAATCAACACAGTTGTTTGACACAATTAGACAATGTATAGGCATTTAAACACCGTATTTTGACAAAAACATGACAGTTTGATAAATAAAAGCTGTTGTGCTTTTCAAGTCAAACACAAATTTTTCAGACAAAGAACACTACTGTTTCAAATGAGCAGGCAGTCATTTGTAAAACCGCTCTACAATTTGACTAATTTGCGCGACTAGTTGACAGTAGATATAAACACATTTTAGACATGTAAAAACGACATTTTTGACATGATAACACTAGTGCTGAATAATTAAACACTTTTAACACAAGTCAACATCACATTTTAAAGAGATAAGACTACTGTTAGGTATAATAAGGCAATGTTTAGACAAGTCGACAAATTACAATGGCATAACAACGCTAATATTTGAAATAATAAGAAGCTTTCTGGGCAAAATAAAAATAAAAGTAATAACACGAGGCAGCTATGGCGATCCATACAATACTGTACGATCCAGGTTTCTGAGAATCTTATTACAATCTATTAGTGGCATAACATACATTTAAAAAAATGTTTTAAATAAAGCAAGTATTCTATCCAATCAATTAACATCTTACTGTGATAGATGATATCTGATAAGAAACGGAACAATTTATAAAAATTTCGTTATATCAATCATGTTACTGCAAATTTATTTAAACAAAGAGAAACTGGCTACATAGTATTTATATATTATTCAGTTGCAGACATCCTGATAACGACTGACACACGAGTTATTGATCCTGTAATTCTATCATATCCATCTGTTTTACAAATAGCAATCAACTCATTAATTTTGCCTGATTATCAGACTGTTTACAAGCAATCAATATATGATCGAGAAAACAAAGCATCTGTCACACTTTTGTATTTTATATTTGTCATGTTATTCATGACAAAGAAGCCCTTTTTCGTTATTTTGTAATACCCCGTATTTTCATCGCATCGTCATTTTCTTGATGATCTTTTGTTCTGAAATAATTTTACTTGAAAATTATATCCGATAATTGTTATCAGTGAATTAGATGAGCTGTTGTTATCCCGGTTATCTAATAAAATCAATATTTAATATCATATACTATTATATGATTTATTTGTAATTTTGTAATAAATTTTCTATTTTAACTATCAACGAGTGTGCTAACATCGCATCAACATCTTCAATAACTTTTAATATATAAGTGATAGGGGTTCAGATGAATTCTAATTATTTAAACTAATCTTGAACTCGAATTTATTCTTGATTACAATTCTAACAGTTTCTATTTCTGAGAAATAGTTTTTTGATCAGAAAATACAATAATATATGCCCTTATAAATGAGAAATGACAATAATTTAATGATATATCAGGTGTAATATCTCGTCTTGTGATAATGGAAATAAAAATGAGTGTTATGTATGATTCACTATTTCCCAAGGTAGCAGACACTGTGACGATTTATCACAAACACAACTAAAAAAAATTTGTATTTTGTTCATTGATTTATTATTCATTATATTATATTAGAATATTTAAGAAGCAGCAAACTTTACAAGAACTAACTGTATCTGAATAATGGTTACCTGAAACAATTAAAAAAATAAAATAATATAAAATACCGATTTGTCATACTGACACTTACTCTTGATTAATTGCAAAACTATAGAACATATGTGGTGATTTCAGAATTCATTAGAAGCAATAATTCCTTTCTGAATTTGATCTTCGTCTTAGAAAAAAATCAAATGAAGGAGTTCTACTTGTGTTGTTTCAAAGAGAACAATATAGATGAATGACATATACATATATTTGAAAAAGTGTGTCTGTATCACGACTGTACTTATTCTTATACACTTAGACAACCTTTTCCATTATATTCATTATCAAGACATGCCAAAACAAAATGAAATCAAAGCTTACATAGAACTTTTAGACTTGCATAGTCCACCGATTAAGATACATTAGTAGACGTGTTTTATGATGTTTAGTTATATTTGTAAGAAAAAAAAGGATATGTAGTAAAGTCTGTCTATTCATACCATGAGCGGCTAAATTAAAGTATGTATCATTGAATACGTTTAATTTAAGAAATAATATATCCCAAACAGTGATTTATCGCTCAATAACAGCACTGTTTGGAGTTCGGATGCGAGGAATTATATCACGAGGGCGTAGCCCGAGTGATATATCATGCGCATCCGAACGACAAACAGTGATGTTATCAAGAGATAAAATCACTGCTTTGGATATATTATTTCGATTCTAAATAAATGTTGCGGTACATGATAGTTAAGCAAAATTCCGTCTGATTTGTTTCCGAACTTATTTTCAGCGCGTCGGATTTTTAGTGGTTACGTCACGTGTAAAATGATTACGTCACATGTCTAAAAATAGAACGTCAAACTGTGCATCTGTTGCATAATAACACACACTTTCTGTTTTTTCTATGTTCAATAGGGAAAAATGCGGGTCGTGTTAGAATAAGTAATAATGCTCATGTAAAAGTCATCGTCATTGTCTCTGTACTAGGACATACTTATATTAATTAATTTAAAATTATCGATCGAAGTCTAATCATGTTTAATACTAAATTATTTGTAATAAATACCATCTTCGGGCACATCTTTTACTAACAAAAACAAAATAAGTGCTTTCCGAACATTGTTTCTTTCAAGAGTTTCGATGAAACTCTTTTTAGGACATCTGTATAAAAAATGCAAACAACTTTACAATCTGAAAAGGGTTTAATGGAAACATTTTACAAAAGGCGTGAAATTGAAAAGATCGAGACATAATAGTTTCGTCACGTCATTAGCATGGCTCTTCAGGAATGTTAGATAACATTTTTTAAGAAACCAAGGTATAAATACTAGACATCATTCTTTCATATGCTAAAACGTTCATAGAAAATAACTGTTGTCTGTACAGAAAGTTACAAATACAACTGTGGAATATAGCAAACGATTTGTAACTGTCGTAATGTTGTAAGCAGTTTCATCTTTAAATCATATAAAAATATTTCTTGCTTCACTGAACGGAATGTACTATACAAGATTTGGAGTAATAATCATTAAGATAGCTATGACGATACAATCACCGAAACCGCGTTACATTTCAATGTTAGATATAAAAAAATATCATACATGTCATTGTTAAATTGTTATATAAATTGCATTTTTTCACAACTGTTTGAAATTTCAATTTCATAATGTTTCTATAAATGATAAATAATTAAAAAATTCTGCAAATTTTTGTATACAATTGTTAAGGGGAATGCCTTTTATGAAATAACATAGCAATGTTGACTTTCAAGATTGACTGATGTAGTTCAGAACCACAACCACCAACAATTTCTGTTTTTATATTCTGTTGTTAATTCTTTAGATATACATGTATGTAAATGAATAAAAAGTCCCAATTTAAGCTGGCATCAAGAGAAATAAAAAATACAACTGTCACGAAATTGAGCTTTCTATACGATTGCAAATTTAAGAGAAGGCTTACTTATTTTCTAAAAATCAGGAAAAAATAATGTTACCTTCTCGTAAAGATGAGAATATTACGTAAATGTAATGACATATCTGGTATTTCGTTGCGTCTGGTGAATTTATAAATATATATGATTTATGATATATAATTTTGCGTTTCTAACTTAAAAAAGCAGACATATATTAAATGTCTGACGAAAAAGTTAAAAAGGTTTTTAAAGCTCGAACTTTTCTTTGCTTTTCAAAACATAAATTGTTGTGGATTAAAGGTGTTAAAGATGATCACTTATATTCATGTATATATTTTGTAAGCAATCCTTTCGTTTGTTTAAATATTTTTTTGTTTGACATGATTATGTACGTAAATTTCAATAAACGTGTTAAGATAGGCCTGTTTATTTTCGAAAGAAGCACTAACAAAATGTCAAAGGGAGATCACTCGAAAGTAATTGATACAATTATATAAATTGAAAATTGCAGATTCTGTTTTATAAAGTCATTTTTGTTTGTTTTTGCTATCACTGACATCAAAAATTTTGAAAACGCATTTAGTATCAAACATTTGTTGTCAGTCGTTATTTTCATTTTATTATGTCGTTTTTTAATTTAGATTTTAAGATTTTATAAGTGTTTATAAAATTTTATTCATGCGAAAACTGCGAAAATGAATCAGATGCGAATGATGCAGATTCTAATTCAGTGACTGTGAGAATTTTAAAGTCAACTTACAGTAATGGTAAAATTGCGAACTTTCCATACCTGACATCTCCTGTTTAAGTTTTTAAAAATCTTATTCTCTTCCACCCACATATTATTAAAGTCTCCTTCGCTTATAGCATTGTTTTGATTCACAACATTATTGTAAAATAAATTGAATTCTTCCATAACACTGCTTATTATTTTTAAAAAGTGTCATTACCTCTGTTTTCTAACATGTAGTCCCAAAAGTTACTTCCATAAAGCTTTAAACTTTTACCACTTCGATTAAAAGAAACTCACTTAAAATTGAAATAACATGTATATGATTGTGTAAATAATTCAAAAATGACTTTTCAAAAACATCGACGCTTAATTGTGGGTTATCATAATCAAGACAAAAGCAGTCAGTATAACCTATATGATTTTTTCATTCGTTCCATTCGTTCTTTTAATTTGTTTAATCGTAAAAGTCTTGAGGCTGTAAAAGTATCTTATACATGAAAAAAATGACTCTAAATCTATGTTGACGATAGGAATTTCAAATCTAAATTAATACAGTTATGTTAATATAATGACCTTTCCGTTATCCTAGAAGTGGATGAAAATCTCATTATTCCATACTCAATGAAACCATTAACATAAAATAAAAAAAAGGTTTGTTTGATTGGAGCACATTATGGAAATGGACAGGACAGTACAATCCCAGTCACGGAGGATCTTAATGAAAACTATTTGTGGCATAACGTTACGTTTAACTAAAGTCTAGAAAAAAGTTTAATACATAAACATTTAATATATGAAATAATTGAAAGTTAAATTCTCTGCTGGAGGAAATAAGTATAGCATCACTAATATTTCATTCGATCGATCAAACACATTTTTAGAAGCGGAACCGATTTAGAAATGTTGCCTTATCAATCATATCCCTTCAATCCTACTTAAACGAGAAAAAATGTTATCTCAGGTGAGTATTTATGTATTTTTTATCTGCAGACATCTAAATAACAACTGACACACGAGTTGTTGATGTTGTACTTCTATCATATCTGACTATTTTACAAAAACTAAATCAAGTCATAATTGTTGCCTGATAAACATATCGAAAACAAACATTTCAGGCAATATATGGTCGATAAAACAGAGCTTGACCTGTCAAAAGGACAAACGGATACTTTGTAATGACGTTTCTAATCATTGCATTTCATTTTTATTATTATTGAAATGACATGGAATAAGTTAGCATTGTTTCACTTAATTTGTAATTCCCTAAAAATTGAAAAACAAAAGTTATACCAGTAAACATGGTAAATATTCAGGTGTTTTAAAATAACCGAAAGAAGAAAAAAAAAAACGCTTTGAACATAGCAAAACAATTTTACACTATATGTGCATTATATGTTAATTATATGACATGTATACATATATTATATTATATTATATAATATGCGTGTAATTTTACAATAATAGTTTATTTGCATCAACATTTTGAATAACTTATTTAATTGATGTAAATTAAGATGAATTTAAATAATTATTTACGATCAATCGGGTCTTCATCGATTGATGATAAAAGGCACAATATTCAAAAACTAATAATTTAGATGTTTACTTTCAGAATAATTAACTGCAGGATATTACATCAAATACATGCCGCTAAATAAGCCTGATTAACTATATATTAATGTATACAATGTCCCGTGTCACCCTGTAGTATAACAGCCCTCGAAACGTCACTTTCCTTGTTGTTACTTCTTTGATTGTAAATCCGGCAGTATATGCAAAGTTAATATTCAATGTCTTATTTTCTATAAATCAAGTAATGCTTAATTTGGTGACAATAATTAATTAATGTGTCATGTGCAATTAAGGAATAAATGTAAAAATATCTCTTTCATGTATTTTAGATATGTCATAGAACATAATCTACTGATATCCTTGTCCTTTAATACTGTAAAACCAAGCTCGTCTACAAATTTACACAACTCTGTCTTTGAATATTAGAGTTTATCAAATCACATTTTCTATTTATTTATTTCTGTTTTGTAGCAGCAAGTTTCAGGTTTGATAGTTATTCATACCAGGTTACTAGATGAATTGCACGATTTCATCTACAAATTAACATCAATTTTTGTTATTACATGTATGATCATTGTTTACAAATTTTACATGGTCTATTCTGAGATAAAAGTTTTATGAACTTTCTTTGAACTCAGCTATCTGTTAACATTTTAGGAATTTTATTTGGAAATAATTTTGTAAACGAGATGACAGCCTGCGTAAATATACACCTAGTGATATATCTAGTTTCACAAGTTCTGTCGTATTACAAAGTATATTTTTCGTATGGTACGATATATAGCTATATTTGAATTTTTTTTGTCGATCTGTAGTGTATTTATTTCAGCACGAAATGTTCCCTTGATAAAAATCAATCAATCAATCAATCAATCAGTCAATCAATCTATCAATCAATCAAACAAACAAACAAACAAATAAACAAACAAAAACAAAATCAAACAAACAAAAACCATAAGAAACAAAGTATTCAATATGTTTTATTTAATTTGCAGTGCGCTAAAATAAGTTTTCATATTTTACAGAGTTTTAAAATATTTATCAATTAAAATTATGATTTTTTGGTTGAAATAAAACATATTTTATTCAGAATATTTATACATGTGTAGGTAACAACATAACAATAATTATAGACTTTCCCGGAAAGCAAACACTTAAAGAAGCCTTTATCTAACAAAAACAATCTTCAATGTAAGTGGTTGTTGTAATCAACAAGTAACCAGAAAGTAAACCTATTTGATAATGCAAGAATGCAGGATTGAAAAGAAATGAATTGAAAATGTTTTTGTTAATTTTTTTGACAAGTTTTGATAAGAAAATTGAAAAGATCTACGCCTAAATTCAAGACAAAGCAACGTGCTTTTGATTATATGAATTTGTATTGTAAACAAAACTCCTCTGTACTTTAAAAACAGTGCAAGATTTGCAAGTAAATTTGTATGATTTAAATTAATCTAAAAACCAACTTATTACTTGATTGCCTTTCTAACAGTAGGCGTTTCTCTTTCTAGGAAATAACAGATTTTTATCAGAAAACATAGAAATATATTCTCTTACAAATGAGAAATGACAAAAATGTAATGATATATCAGGGGAAATATCTCGTCTTGTGAGACTAGAAATAAATATGGTTGTAATTAATGATTCTTTATTTCCTAAAGCTGCAGACACTGTGTAGATGCAGAAACACAGTTGTAACACTGCTTTGGTCATCAGAACGTATAGAACCCTATATTACTTTGGATGGTAATGATGAAATTGAATAGATATTGTAAAGCGTTTTGAAGTTTTAATATTATTTAAAAAAATAATGAGTAGGAAAGCAAAATTAGAACCTGACAGTATCTGAATAATTGTAATCGGAACCAAGTAAAAAAACCCACAGATTTGTCATACTGACACAGACTCTAGATTAATTGCAAAACTATAGAACGTATCATGTGGTGACATCAGGTGTTACTAGAAGCAATAATTGGTTTTTGAATGTAGTTTTTGTCTCAGAAAACACAAGCGAGGTTTGTTTTACGCATGCGTAAAATGGCATAGAACAACAACAAAACACCAAAACGCCTTACTAAATAAAAGGTGGCTATTAAATTTTAGAGCCGCACAACACTATCCAAGTTATCTCAAAAGAAAAGAATCCAAAACTTTATTCAATTACAATCCATTGCAATAGCAATGCTTTCTGTTCCAAGTGAAATATGGTCCCTTTAGGTCTACCTTTGCTATTTATAGATGAAACGTGTTGCACAGTCCATTATTTGTATACGGTGATAAGAACACAAGAACACACTGTCTTTACATTTGAGGAAACTGCAAATAAAAATGTTTTGCAAACAAAAAGAAATTTTAAATTGGTCCGGAAGTGAAAAGCTGATGAATGTGGATGTTTTTTTAAATACTTTTTAGTATTGCCGACTCGCAGTGAATGATGTCATTCAGCAGTAAATCATGCGTCTTATTTAAAGTTTCAAAAGACTCAGCTGCTTCGCAGCCGAATAAATCATATGAAGGCGTTTTATTTTATTTGTTTTTTTCAAAAGAGAACGCTATTAAAGAGTAACGTATATTTAGATATAAAGTTTAAAAGAAGTCCCTAAAACCTGTTCCATGTTCATATATTTTGTGTTGCTTTACTATCATGATTTATATTCGAAACATCTTCTCTTTATATGTTTTGTTCACGTTGATAAACTCAGTTACTTATGTTTTACAATAATGCCTGTATATAACTAACTTTAAGTGTTTTAAATGAGTTGATCTATCTATAAACTCTATTTGTTACAAAATGCATTGGATTTCAAATTTTCAAACAAAACCAGTTTCTTCAGAATTCTGCTTAGTTTGTTATTTATTTTAATTTCTCTCTTTTAGTTGTATTAACATCTTATTACAGTTAGTTTTTACTTTGTCATGCTCAATTAACTAAGAAATATTTGTTTCGTTCACAATAATACTTGTCATTTATGACTAGTCGCATTAGTGGTTAAAGTAACTTGAACCATTTATGAACTCTTCTTGATATACTCTCCCGGAATTTTATTACAAGACAAAATAATAATCATTATTGAAAACCTCCTTCAAATTGTTTTCAGTTCCTTTAACTTCAATATATACAAGTTTACTACATTTATTCTCATATAACGTTATTTTGAATAGAAAGATTATTACTTTTATAAAGGCATCTCAATTGGTTTGTTACCGTTTCTTGCACTTGATCAGATCACCTTGTTTTTATCTTACAATTGAGTTTTGTTACATAAACACTAAATAAACTCTGAAATGCTGAACTGTTTGTCACAGAAATATAACAAAGAGGATAAACATAAAATAACAAGAATAAAGATCAACAAGGCAAAGGCAACGTTCACCGGACGCACCCAAGCAGGACACCCAGAAGGCACCAAACAAGTACCTGGAGTGGACACAAGGGCGAAAGGAGCGGGACATGTAATGTGAAATAATATAAACAAAAAAAGGCCAAACATCCATTACCTGTTACAAAAACTTTTTGTGAATAGGTTATAAATTAAAGTGATATGGTAGTGTAGGGGTAGGGTAGGAAAGGGTAGGTTACTTTCATGCTGTATGCAGGCCCTATTATGGTAGCTTTTCTGTTCAAGAAAGGCTTTTTATTTATTTCAATTTTATTTAGTTCCGCCCATTGTTTTCTCGTTTAGGGCACACGCATTTTTTACTTTGGGACCATATGCCGCTTTATGGAATGGCACTAACGTGTCACATTGAAGGTTCCATGTTAACCGCCATATGAACACATCTGCGGAAGTTTTACCAGTTCATGTTAAATGTTGAATTCTGCTTAAGCCGGTGCTAGGGGGAGTGGACCGTAGTTTGCACTTGACTCAAATAAAAGAGTACCCATTTTTTCTGACCCAGCAAGAATATCTCTATTTGATGGATCTGTATTTAGAAAGGGTGTCAAGGAGGGATGGGGCAATCTTGAAATTTTACCCACGTGCAGTGCACGAGTTACCTTCCCATAGAGCCACTGTATATAGGTCAAGGATAGAAACGAACTTTTTCTACAGTGACTCCGCTACCCCATAAGGTCAAGGTCAGGGCCCCCACCAAGCACAGAGCCGTCGAGTAGCAATACTTCCAACCCCTACCCCACAACCAAAATTAAAACACAAAGTAAAAAAACTGAGGCCACCATCCAGCAAGATGGGGTACTTTTTTTTTAACTTGCCAGAGCACAAAGTTTTTAAAGTATTTAAGTCACTGCCCAGCATGATTGGGTACATGAATACAAAACACACACACAGACAGACAGACAGATACACACACATACAGATAGACACACATATACATACATACACATACAAACATAAAATAATACATGTGAACAGTGGCTCTGAAACTGCCACACTTCTACCCCAAAACGGCTCCTGTCAAGGCCCCTACATAGCACAGAGCCAATATATAGCGCAAACCTACCCCTACCCCATGACTCTTATGTTAAATTGAACGCAAAATTTGAAAAATCCAGGGCCACCGTCCAGCATATGGGGTAGGTCAAATTGCTGTACAGTGGAGCTTACTTCTACCCCTAAGGGGATAAGGCCATTGTTTAAGAGGGACTTAACCTTATCAGGGATTTCGCGCCAAAATTTAAACAAAGGATCTATTTTCAGATTCTTATTTCATCTCCTATATATACTCTTTACACTTGCCAGTATTTTCATTCAGTATCTGACTCTCTAGCGAGAAACATGGTTTTTCCGTCTGTAGTTCTTGTGTCAAGGAGGGATTTTCCCACCTTTGACCGTGTTGTTCATTCCTGGGTTATGGAGGTAGTTGAGGTGGAGGTATAGGGCCGGCCAGGCTTTTGCCTTTTTTGGAACGCCTTGAAGCCGACCGGGCTATGGGCATTTTGTCCAACGCCCGGATCGACTTCAAGGTGTTCAAGGAGGCAGAGTTTGGCCATGGCCCTCAACCTCAACCACCCCCATCTCCAAACAATAGGTCAGAGCAGCGGGATCCACCCGAAGGGGAGGAGTCCGTTGCTTGAGGACAAGTGTAGTTTGTTTGTTCTTTTTTCCTCCTTTCTCTTACTGATTAGCTCCTGTGATTTGTTGAGCTGTTGATTATCGTTGATTTGGGACCGGTAATCGACTGGTCCTGCCCCTTTCCATGTCTACCGACCTCAACGTGGTGCAAGGGTGAACATCTTCATTAGAAGATGGCTAACGGGTAGACAATTTGCAAAGCCCCTAGGAACAGGGGCATATATACATATAAACATACATACATACATTTAAACATACATACATAGATACAAAAAACACATTTGTACAGTGGCTCTGAAACTACCGCACTTCTACCCAAACAAGATTCCTGTCAAGGCCCCTACATTACACAGAGCCAATATATAGCGCATTTCTACCCCTGCCTCATGACTCCTATGTTAAATTGAACGCAAAGTGTGAAAAATCCAGGGCCACCCGTCCAGCATATGGGGAAGATCAAATTGCTGTACAGTGGAGCTGACTTCTACCCCTAAGGGGTAAAGGCCATTGTACAGCACAACAGGGTAGCTTTACTAGAACAAAGTGATGGAACTACTAAGACGTACTTTGTCGTAAGTGTGACGAGCCACAAGACATGCTACCAAGGGCCAGTGCAGGTGCCCATGTCAAATAGAGAATACAAAGCACTGAAGAATGTGTGCGAGATCGTGGAAATGAAGCACAATGGAGAAAACTTTTGTGACGAGTGAGGGGACACCCTTTACCACCTCTAGAGTTTCAAGGGAATGGGAAACAGCATGGAGTGATTTAGGGATGCTGTAGAAGTACGGTGTTTTTACGCCGACATACGACAAGAAACATGTTATTTCCCATATGCTGAAACGCTATCCAGAAATGTAGGAACAAATTTCAAAACAGATGAAGCACTCTACGCAAACGGAGAGGACTTTTTACGACCTTTCGACCGGGGCTGACATCTCGATAGATATTCTTCGGAAGCGAATGGACATTTGTGAAACCTCTACACCGATTCGCCCGCAACCAGTTCGATCAACAGTAACCGTTCCCGCCCCTGCTTCTAGAGATTTACAGGATGAAATCTCTGACTCGACAGAGAAGGTTACCAGCTGGATGAAAAACATTCCCTGCTCACCTATTGAACCAGAACCGGAAATCGATCCTGCCGACACTGACATAACAAACTCTGGAAACAGAACAGTTATCTCACAGTAATTGTTCACGTCCGTGTCTGAAAGAGACTATGGCAAGTTTGGGAGGCGTAATCGACGTGTATGGAGTACAGATGCAGAGCATGAATTTAGTCATATTTGGAAATTTATTTAAGTGTTGCCCTCAACAAGAAACCAACATTGTCAAGAGTGAGACATAAGCTTTATTTAAGTTCTAAAGTAAGACAAAAGTATGCTGACTTAAGTGACGAAAATATAAAGGACAAAATTTGGAATTTAGCCAAAAGAGAAATGCGTAAAAAGTAAAATGTGGTTGATCATTGTGGAAAAAACTGGACATCATATTTGAAAAAAAAAAGTTTAAAAAAATCGAGAAATAGTAAAAAAAGTATGTGATTTTGTTTTAATATTTGTATATAACTTGATTAGTATACATTTTTAAATTATTGTAAAATAATGATTTTTTTTCCATTAAAATAATCAAGAAATAGTAAAAAAAACATTAAGTGATTTTTGTTTCAATTCTTTCTAAATAATTTGATCAGTTCCTATTGATAAATAATTGTAAATACTTTGATTTGTTAAATTATTGTAAAAGATGATAAACAAGATCAACAAGGAAAGGCGGCGTTCAATGAACGCAACCCCCATATGACCGAGCAGCAAGAACCAGTGGCAATGAGCCCAGGCGGACCCCAAACAAAAACAGGACAGGGCAAAGACAGAGCACGGACAGGTTAATCACTAAATGATAAATAATTTGTAACTGATGAGGAATTCAAAGAAAACAAATAAATGATTGAATAATAAAACTTGATTAATTTTTCTCTTCTATTAAATAATCAAGAAATAGTAAAAATATTGAGTGATTTTTGTTGAAATCTTTGTAAATAATTTGATCAGTTCATGTTGTTAAATTATTGTAAATATGTTGATTTATTATTATGCTTCCGAGGGATCACTTTGTTTCCAGAATTTTGTACTTCACAACAGCAGGTGTCAAGTGCCGTGTGGCAGCCGTAAAAAGTTGCCCCGTACTTCACTTCAGTGTTGTTATATTTTCTGGTCCTTCGGGATCATTGATGCCAACACTATAGAGTGTTGAGAATTGAGTACCGCTCAAGCCGGTGCTAGGGGGCGTGAGGGATGTTGCACTTATTCATTATCTCTCATGTACAGACTCAATCAAACCGAGTCTGCAATTCTTATGTTATTTTGTTGTGATTAATGCTTCCGAGGGATCACTTTGTTTCCAGAATTTTTATTTATTTTCTCTTTTTTGTAACAGGAAATGGATGTTTGCCAGTTTTTTCATTCAGTATCTGACTCTAGCGAGAAACATGGTTTTTCCGTCTGTACATCTTCTTGTGTCAGGAGGGATTTTCCCACCTTTGACCGTGTTGTTCATTCCTGAGAGATGGAGGTAGTTGAGGTGGAGGTATACGGCCGGCCAGGCTTTGCCTTTTTTGGAACGCCTTGAAGCCGACCGGGCTATGGTCATTTTGTCCAACGCCCGGATCGACTTCAATGTGTTCAAGAAGGCAGAGTTGAGGCCAACTTCAACCACCCCCATCTCCAAACAATAAGTCAGAGCAGCGGGATCCATCCGAAGGGGAGGAGTCCGTTGCTTGAGGACAAGTGTAGTTTGTTTGTTCTTTTTTCTTCTTTTCTCTTACTGATCAGCTCCTGTGATTTGTTGAGCTGTTGATTCTCGTTGATTTGGGAGCGGTAATCGACTGGTCCCGCCCCTTGCCAAGTCTACCGACCTAAACGTGGTTCAAGGGTGGGTGAACATCTCCATTAGAAGATGGCTAAAGGGTAGACAAAGCCCCTTCGAACAGGGGCATATATACATACAAACATACATATACATACATGCATAAAAAACACGTTTGTACAGTGGCTCTGAAACTTTACTAGAACAAAGTGATATAACTACTAAGACGTACTTTGTCGTAAGTGTGACGAGCCACAAAACATGCTACCAAGGGCCAGTGCAGGTGCCCATGTCAAATAGAGAATACAAAGCACTGAAGAATGTGGTCGAGATCGTGAAAATGAAGCACAATGGAGCAACTCGTCCATTTGTGACGAGTGAGGGGACACCCTTTACCACCTCTAAAGTTTCAAGGGAATGGGAAACAGCCTGGAGTGATTTAGGGAGGCAGTAGAAGTACGGTGTTTTAACGCCGACAGGAAACATGCTATTTTCCATATGCTGAAACGCTATCCAGAAATGCAGGAACAAATTTCAAAACAGATGAAGCACTCGGCGCAAACGGAGAGGACTTTTTACGACCTTTCGATCGGGGCTGACATCTCGATAGATATACTTCGGAAGCGAATGGACATTTGTGAAACCTCTACACCGATTCGCCTGCAACCAGTTCGTTACGCAAGTAATATGTGGTTCATCAATGTGTAAAAAACTGGACATCGTATTTGAAAAAAAAAGTTTAAAAAAATCGAGAAATAGTAAAAAAAGTATGTGATTTTTGTTTTAATATTTGTATATAACCTACGTTCATTGAACGCCGTCTTTCCTTGTTGATCTTGTTTATCATATTTGTTTAGTAAACAGTTTTAAATTATTGTAAAATAATGATTATTTTTTTCTTTTTCCATTAAAATAATTAAGAAATAGTAAAAAAAAACATTAAGTGATTTTTGTTTCAATTATTGTAAATAATTTGATCAGTTCCTATTGATAAATAATAGTAAATACTTTGATTTGTTAAATTATTGTAAAATATGAAAAACAAGATCAATAAGGAAAGGCGGCGTTCAATGAACGCAACCCCCATATGACCCAACAACAAGAACTAGTGGCAAGGAGCCCAGGCGGACAAACAAAAACAGGACAGGGCAAAGACAGAGCACGGACAGGTTAATCACTAAATGACAAATAATTTGTAACTTATTAGGAATTCAAAGAAAATAAATAAATGATTGAATAATAAAACTTGATTAATTTTTCTCTTCTATTAAATAATCAAATAGAATAGAATAGAGAAAACAGAATCCCTAAAGAAAGTCCAACACAACATAATTGAAAATGTTGCAGGCTCTGTTTGATTGAGCCTGTTCATGGTCGGTACTGGAAAGTGCAAGTTACCGTCCACGCCCCCTAACACCGGCTTAAGCAGAAATGGTGAAATTTTGAATTTAGAAACATCCGCAGATGTTTTCATTTTCAAGAAATAGTAAAAATATTAAGTGATTTTTGTTGAAATCTTTGTAAGTAATTTGATCAGTTTATATTTTTAAAAGTTATAGGTTGATTTATTTATTTTCCCTCGCTAAGGGTAAAGAAAACACTAACCCTCTGCTAGCCTCATCGTGGCGCGAGGGTGAACACATAAAATATGATAAACAAGATCAACAAGGAAAGGCGGTGTTCAATGAACGCAACCCCCATATGACCCAGCAACAAGAACCAGTGGCAAGGAGCCCAGGCGGACCCCAAACAGAAACAGGACAGGGCAAAGACAGAGCACGGACGGGTTAATCATCAAATGATAAACAATTTATAACTGATTAGGAAGTAAAAGAAAAGAATGTTATGCCCGCAAAGGGGATGGGGACAGGAGACCGGGGGGGGGGCGTTAATCAAAGAAATAAAAACTAGAGGCAATGGGGAAGATACTTACCCTGGACGAGAAAACAACAAGGGACACAAGCAAAAGTGTCACCAAAACAGTAAGAAACGACATAGACATACAACTGAGGAACACAGAGGGGCGCCGCCTTGGAACGGTCAGCAGCATAATAATGACTGCTGGGGAGTTTAAACCGGTTAATGGTGCACCAAACCTCGCTCTTAGCCCAACCATGTTCCTATAAACGAGACAGTGTAAATAAAATGAATCCCCGCCAAGTGAAATTCTAACAGTTGTCATGGTTACAAAAAGTTAAATAAGTAAAACACTAAAATGATCATGTAGAAACATATAAAAGTAAACCCGATGACCATAACAAGAGTACTCAATGTCCTAAAGGAAGACAGAGCAATAAGAAAATCACCTACAAGGGCCCGACGAAGCAAGGCAGAAAATATGATAAACAAGATCGACAAGGAAAGGCGGCATTCAATGAACGCAGCCCCCATCCGACCCAGCAACAAGCGTCAGCGGCAAGGAGCCCAGGAGGACTCCAAAGAAAAACAGGACAGGGCACAAGGCAGAGCACGGGAAGGCAAACCACTACATCAGAATACATAATTAGTAACTTATAAGGAACTAAAACAAAACAAATAAAATGATTTAATATAAGGCCCATTATGTCAAAAGGCACAGGGGAAGGGGACACGAGACACGGGGAAGGGGGGGGGGGTAAAATAAATAAAAACTAGGGACAAGGGAAGATACTTACCGTAGACGAGAAACAACAAGAGACACGAGCAAAAGTGTCAACAAATCAGTATAAAACAACAGAAGACGAACATTAAGACAATTCATAAAATATGAAAAACAAGATCAACAAGGAAAGGCGGCGTTCAATGAACGCAACCCCCACATGACCCAGCAACAAGAACCAATGGCAAGGAGCCCAGGTGGACCCCAAACATAAAAAGGACAGGGCAACGACACGTCAATTATTTCTTGTAATTTATGTGGCCAACGAGCAGACAAAAATTCTAATCCCCTACAAAAAGTGTTAAAGTGTTTAATTACAAAGGCCCCTGTCCAACACAATGGGGTAACTATAAGTAACTATAATGTATAGATAAATACAGAATCCCTAAAGAAAGCCCAACACGGCAAAATTGAAAATGTTGCAGGCTCGGTTTGATTGAGCCTGTTCATGGACGGTACTGGAAAGTGCAAGTTACCGTCCACGCCCCCTAGCACCGGCTTAAGCAGAATTCAACATTTAAACGTGAAATTGTAAATTTTTTAATTTAGAAACATCCGCAGATGTGTTCATACGGCGGTTATCATGGAACCTTCAATGTGACACTTCCGTGCCATTCCATGAAAAGCGGCGTATGGTCCCCAAGTAATACAAGAGGGTCATGATGGCCCTGAGGTCGCTCACCTGTATATAGGCCCCCCACCCCCCCCCCAAACGTTGCAGGGCCAATTTAACCCAAGCGCTTTTATTTGCACAAACTTGGTAGACATCCATAAGAAGATGTTTCATGCTAAACATCTAAGCTCTAGCTCATTGGGCTTTTTAAAAGAAGATTTTTTTAAAGTATTTACACATATAGTTAAAAACAATGACACCCCTGGGGCCGGGCCAGTTTTGACCCCAGGGCTTTTATTTAAACAAACTTTGTAGACACTTACTAGAAGATGTTTCATGCTTAATATCTAAACTCTAGCTATTTGGGTTTTTTCAAAGAAGATTTTAAGTTTTTGCTATACACATATAAGGAAAATCAATGACCCCCGGGGCGGTGCCAATTTTGACCCCAGGGCTTTTATTTGAACAAACTTGGTAGACACCTATTAGAATATGTTTGATGCTAATTATCTTAGCCATAGCTCTTTGAGTTCTTTAAAAGAAGATTTTTTAAGTTTTTACTATATGCATATAGGGAAAATCAATGAACCCCCGGGGCGGGGCCAATTTTGACCCCAGGGCTTTTATTTGAACAAACTTGGTAGACACCAATTAGAACATGTTTCATGCTAAATATCTTAGCTCTAACTCTTTTGGTTCTTTAAAAGAAGATTTTTTAAGTTAAATTACCCTGTCTGTCACCGACTTAAATATTATCTTAAAGAACTCTGGTAAACATGCAATGTTATCACGTCTTACTTCCCTTTCATTATCATCTCTGAAAATCTTAGACGCGGAAGCAGATAATATATTTATTCAAACAGATCCTTTATATACAGCAGCTTATCTTATTCAAAGTTATATATCACTTTGTTTCCAGAATTTTATACTCAGCACGTCTTAAGACCTCATATCGACAACACTTCTGACCACAACAGGCATTTCCTAAAAGTAACCTTTCTTAATAAAGGTATCGATTTCATCGATTTACCAAATATTTTTCGTGATAAACGTGTCACTAATTCAGTTCCTTTATACTTCAAAAACACCGAGATACCAATTATTTGCTATAAATATAAGAAACCTGTTAGAAATATCATATTTAATTACAACAAAGTGGTTTCTGACTTAGATATTCAGTCTAATACTCCAACAACTTTAGACTGCAATACTTCTAAATTCTGTAATTCAGATTTTGGCCATATAATCACTGGTCATTTTGATATAATTGCAGACAAAAGAATTCGTAACTTATTCTTGAAAGGACCTAAATACAGAACATAGATAAATACAGAATCCCTAAAGAAAGCCCAACACGGCAAAATTGAAAATGTTGCAGGCTCGGTTTGATTGAGCCTGTTCATGGACGGTATTGGAAAGTGCAAGTTACCGTCCACGCCCCCTAGCACCGGCTTAAGCAGAATTCAACATTTAAACATGAAATAGTAAAATTTTGAATTTAGAAATATCCGCAGATGTGTTCATACGGCGGTTATCATGGAACCTTCAATGTGACACTTCCGTGTCATTCCATGAAAAAGCGGCGTATGGTCCCCAAGTAATAAAAAAGCGTGTGCCCTAAAACGAGAAAACAATGGGCGGAACGAAATAAAATGGAATTTTGAAAGGGGATCAGAGGTTATGAAGCCTGCGTATCACAGATAAGACGTCAAAAGACAAATTTAAAAAGCAGGCAACATATCCTAAGGGTGATTCAACATTATTCAAGTAGGAATATTGGAACCACCCAACTAGAAAATGCCGAAAACTTGAAACTAAAAATACCACAAGCACAACAATAATGTCGTGCTGAACGATCTTCAAGGATCGAAAATATAACATCATTGATTAAATGTACGGGGAGACTTTCTACAGCCGCCACACGGCACAAATAACACGGATGTGATCATAAAATAGATGAATACAGAATCCCTAAAGAAAGCCCAACACGGCAAAATTGAAAATGTTGCAGGCTCGGTTTGATTGAGCCTGTTCATGGACGGTACTGGAAAGTGCAAGTTACCGTCCACGCCCCCTAGCACCGGCTTAAGCAGAATTCAACATTTAAAGGGATACTCAGGCAAAATAATGACAAAAATATAAAAATTATCTTCTGTACTCAAATCACCATCAAATGACATTCTTCAAAATCCCAGCATGAATTTCTGTATAAATTCTATATATTTTGGGTTTGAAGCTTAAATATATCTATATATGTTGAACAAAATTTAGACGCCAACAGAATCACCGAATATTGTAAAAACAAGTCATGTGATTTGAACAAACCCTGGAAGTAACAATAACAGGTATTGTGGATATAATATGGTCAAATCAAGTCTAAGTAATTGATTTGACATGTTCTGTAACGTTTCCAGAGTACACAGTGACAACAATTGTGAAATCTTAGCGCTCTAACCTGACCCACGCGGGTCAAGTTATGAAAACACCATTTTATTCTTTATATGTAGAAAAGTTTTGTTCCTTTGACTGTTAAGTGTATTCATTTTGAAGACATTTATAGAATAATGAATGAAAAATTCAAACTAAGAAATAAAAATTTTGCCTGTGTCTCCCTTTAAACGTGAAATAGTAAAATTTTGAATTTAGAAACATCCGCAGATGTGTTCATACGGCGGTTATTATGGAACCTTCAATGTGACACTTCCGTGCCATTCCATAAAAAGCGGCGTATGGTCCCCAAGTAATAAAAAGCGTGTGCCCTAAACGAGAAAACAATGGGCGGAACTAAATAAAATGGAATTTTGAAAGGGGATCGGAGGTTATGAAGCCTGCGTATCACAGATAAGACGGGGATCGGAGGTTATGAAGCCTGCGTATCACAGATAAGACGTCAAAAGACAAATTTAAAATGCAGGCAACATATCCTAAGGGTGATTCAACATTATTCAAGTAGGAATATTGAAGACTTACTTTAAGACATCTGAAGAAAGATATTCTAGCTTTTCATTCAAAATTTGTTTTGGTGCCAGCGGACAAGGCGGCTAATAATATTATAATTGTATGACGAATCCATTACATTAACGTTTTGCATAAGGAACTTAATAGTACTAATGCGTATTCTAAAACCTCTGCCTCCGAAAAAGACATTGTAAACAATCATATTACTAATATTTCAAATCTTAAAGTACAAATTAATGAAAAAGAACTTAATGCCAACACTATAATGTGTTGAGAATTGAGTACCGCTCAAGCCGGTGCTAGGGGGCGTGAGGGATGTTGCACTTATTCATTATCCCTCATGTACAGACTCAATCAAACCGAGTCTGCAATTCTTATGTTATTTTGTTGTGATTAATGCTTCCGAGGGATCACTTTGTTTCCAGAATTTTCCTATTATGTATTGGATTCCTAAATTACATAAAAAACCTTACAAAGCTAGATTCATTGCCAATTCTACATCTTGCACTACAAGTAAACTTTCTATTTTATTGACGTCTTGTTTGACTGCCATTAAAACACATGTAATTAGATATTGTGATAAAGTCTATGAAAACACAGGCAAACATCTCTTTTGGTCAATTAAAAATTCTGGTGAAATCTTGGATAAATTCAAAATTAAGACTTTCAAGCTTCAACTGTCAGTACATACGATTTTTCTACACTTTATACAACGTTGCCACATAAATTAAATCAAATGATAAACTAATTTTCCCTAATTTCAGAAAACTTTTGCACGGAAAAAGTTCATTTCTAGTCATGTAATTATAACAAAGCTTTTTTTACTAACGGTATTGTAAAAACATTATACTATGTGGACCTGTGTTACGAGTTTGTAGAGCACTCTATTTCGTTTTAGACAACATTTATGTCAGGTTTGGTAATACCCTATTTAAACACGATCATAGGAATTCCTATGGGTACATAATTGTGCACCCCTGGTCGCCGATTTGTTTTGTACTGCTATGAAAAGAGACTTTATGTTGAGTCTCTCTGAAGATAAACAACAAGATGTTATAGTCGCATTTAAATAATACTTCCAGATACCTTGATGAGTATTTTTAAATTTAGATAATCCTTATTTAATCAAATGGTGTCTGACATTTAGCCGCATGAACTACAACTTAATAAAACGAACTTCTTCAAATTTTAGTACATCATTTTTGGATCGTTCATATTACTATCAACAACAATTCTATTCACAACGAAAATCTATGATAAAAGAGAATGACTTTGACCTTTTGTATAGTTAATTATCCACAATTTAGATGGAGAAGTACCCCATGCAACATCTTACGGGTTTATGTTTCCCAGTTAATTAGATTCGGCTAGAGCTTGTAGCAACGTAAAGATTTCAACGAGCGGAATATTTTTATTAACCAGCAAGCTTCTAAAAACAGGGCTTACCGCTATCATAAAATTACGGAAAATATTTTACTAAAAAAAAAAAAAAAAAAAAAAAAAAAAAAAAATTTTAACAATCGTAACTTTGAGTTAATTTCCAAAATTCAATAGTGATTTAAAACCTCTTTCTGCGACAAGGGATTAGCCAGCCTGGTTTTTATGGCGATGTGATTTACAAACTTCGTAAGATTTTTTCGGTCATGGTAATTTTCTGCTGTTTTTTACTAAAATCATTTAACGTTTTTATTTAAAAAGAGGTTATGACCCTACTATTTTAAGACATACTTGCATGTTTATGTTCAAGCCTTTTACAGTTGGACACTACGCTTTCCTCTTTTGATTGCATCTGACGGAACCAAGTGGGAGACTCTATGATGGATAGTTCGTAAAGCCTTTGGGACTGAATTGTCTTAATAATATAATGTTCGTCTTCTGCCTTGCTTCGTCGCGGCCCTTGTAGGTGATTTTCTTGTTGCTCTGTCTTCCTTTTAGGACATTGAGTACTTTGGTTATGGTCATTGGTTACTTTATTGTTTCTACATGATCATTTTCAAGTGTTTTACTTATTACCTTTTGTAACCCATGACAACCTGTTAATTACTTGGCGGAGAATTCATTTTATTTACACATGTCATCGTTTATAGGAACATGGTGGGGGCTAAGAGCGGAGGTTTGGTGCAACCATTAAACCGTTTAAAACTCCCCACAGTCTTTAATTATGCTGCTGACCGTTTCCAAGGCCGGCGCCCCACTGGTGTCCTCAGAATGTAGTCTTATGTTTGTTTCATACTGTTTGAGAGGGGGGGGGCATTTGCTTGTGGCCTTGTTGTTTTCTACGTCTACGGTAAAGTATCTTCCCCCATTGCCTCTTAGTTTTTATTTCTTTGATTACTCCCCCACCCCTCCCCCGGTCTCCTGTCCCCTTTCCCCTTTGTGGGCCTATTTTTATTTTCTTTTGAATTCCTAATCAGTTACAAATTAATTATCATTTAATGATTAACCTGTCCCGTGCTCTGTCTTTTCCCTGTCCTGTTTTTTGTTTGGGGTCCCCCTGGTTGGCTCCTTGCCCATTGGTTCTTGGTTGCTGGGGTCATGTGGGGGTTGCGTTCATTGAACGCCGCCTTTCCTTGTTGATCTTGTTTATCATATTTTTTACTATATGCCATTGCTAGGGAAAATCAATGAACTCCCCTGGGGCGGGGCCAATTTTGACCCCGGGCTTTTATTTGAACAAACTTGGTAGACACCTATTAGGAACATGTTTGATGCTAAATATCTTAGCCATAGCTCTTTTGAGTTCTTTAAAAGAGAATTTTTAAGTTTTTACTATATGCATTTAGGGAAAATCAATGACCCCCCGGGGTGGGGCCAAATTTTGACCCCAGGGCTTTTATTTGAACAAACTTGGTAGACACCAATTAGAACATGTTTCATTGCTAAATATCTTAGCTAATAGCTACTTTGGTTCTTAAAAGAAGATTTTTTAAGGTTTTTACTATATGCATATAGGGGAAAATCAATGACCCCCCCCGGGGGCGGGGCAATTTTGAACCCCAGGGCTTTTATTTGAACAAACTTGGTAAGACACCTATTAGAACATGTTTCAATGCTAAATTTATCTTAGCTCTAGCTCTTTGGGTTCTTTAAAAGAAGATTTTTTAAGTTTTTTACTATATGCATATAGGGAAAATCAAATGACCCCCCGGGGCGGGGCCAATTTTGACCCCAGGGCTTTTATTTGAACAAACTTGGTAAGCACACTCACTAGAAGATGTTTCATGCCAAATAACTAAGCTCTAGCTCTTATGGTTCTTTAAAAAAGAAGAATATTGTAAAGTTTTTTCTTTTGGTTGCCATGGCAACCAGAGTTCTGTGCCATGGAATTAAAATCTTTGAACAAATTTTTTAAAAGGTGACCACCACAAAGGAACATTCCTGTGAAGTTTGGATGAAAAATTCGCTTAGTGGGTTTTATGAGGAGATGTCATTTAAAGTAAAGTTCACGGACGGACGGACGCGGACGAAAAGCGATCACAAAAGCTCACCCTGTCACTTTGTGACAGGTGGGCTAAAAAAAGCGTGTGCCCAGAACGAGAAAACAAATGGGCGGAACTAAATAAAATGGAATTTGAAAGGGGATCAGAGATTATGCAAGCTTGCGTATCAACAGATTAAGACGTCAAAAGACAAATTTAAAAAGCAAGGCAACATATCTAACTTGCACTTTGCCAGTACCGTCCATGACAGGCTTCAATCCAAAACCGAAGCCTGCAAACATTTTCAATTTTTGCCGTGTTTGGGCTTTCTTTAGGGATTCTGTATTTAATCTATTCTAAGGGTGAATTCAACATTATTCAAAGTAGGAATAATTGGAACCACCCAACTAGAAAATGCCGAAAATTGAAACTAAAATAGCCACAAGCACAACAATAATGTCGTAGCTGAACGATCTTCAAGGATCGAAAATATAACATCATTGATTAAATGTACGGGAAGACCTTTTTACAGCCGCCACACGGCACAAATAACACGGATGTGATCATAAAAAATAGATAAATACAAGAATCCCTAAAAGAAAGCCGCAACACGGAAAAATTGAAAATGTTGCCATGCTCGGTTTGATTGAGCCTGTTCATGGACGGTACTGGAAAGTGGCAAGTTACCGCTTCCACGCCCCCCTCGCAACCGGCCTTAAGCAGAATTCAACATTTAAACGGAAATAGTAAAATTTTGAATTTAGAAACATCCGCAGATGTGTTCATACGGCGGTTATCATGGAACCTTCAATGTGACACTTCCGTGCCATTCCATGAAAAGTGGCGTATGGTCCCCAAGTAATAAAAAGCGTGTGCCCTAAACGAGAAAACAATGGGCGGAACTAAATAAAATGGAATTTTGAAAGGGGATCAGAGACTTAAATACGGAATGAAAGAGATTGGATTTATAGTGGCTCTGAAACTAACGCATTTCTACCCAAAATCGGTTACTGTCAAAGCTCCTACATAGCATTGTGTGTGTTTGTATGTATGTATGTACCCCATCGTGCTGGACGGTGGGGTACATACACACACACACACACAGATAGACACACAAACATACATGCATACATACATACATCTACATAACATACATTTGTACAGTGGCTCTGAAACTAATGCAATTCTACCCCAAAACGGTTCCTGTCAAGGCCTCTTCATAGCACAGAGCCAATATAAAATATAGATAAAAACAGAGTCCCTAAAGAAAGTTGTCCGTGCTCTGTCTTTGGCCTGTCCTGTTTTTGTTCGGGGTCCGCCTGGGCTCCTTGCCGTTGGTTCTTGTTGCTGGGTCATATGGGGGTTGCGTTCATTGAACGCTGCCTTTCCTTGCTGATCTTGTTTATCATATTTTAGCCTATTCATGGACAGTAATGAGCCTGTTCATGGACGGTAGTGGAAAGTGCAAGTAACCGTCAACGCCCCCTAGCACCGGCTTAAGCAGAATTCAACAACACGAACTGGCTGGCACAATTTGAAATTTAGAAACATCCGCAGATGTGTTCATATGACGGTTATCATGGAACCTTCAATGTGACACTAAGTGCCATTCCATGAAAAGCGGCATATGGTCCCAAAGTAAAAAAATGCGTGTGCCCTAAACGAGAAAACAATTGGCGGAACTAAATAAAATGGAATTTTGAAAGGGAATCTGAGGTTATGAAATTCTGGAAACAAAGTGATCCCTCGGAAGCATCAATCACAACAAAATAACATCAGAATTGCAGACTCGGTTTGATTGAGTCTGTACATAAAGAGATAATGAATAAGTTCAACATCTAGTCCAACTAATTAGACTTGTCAAAGAGACACCGAGATAATTTTGGACGGGCGCTGTCTTTTTCCATGTCCAACCACGAACTGCATATTTATGCACGGACGCTTCCCAATTAGAAGTTGTTGGGAGCGAAAACTAAAAAAGTTTCAAAGAAACGGTCTACATTACCTGAAAGAGAACCGTTTTTTATGCAAGGTTCCAAGTTATCATACTTTAAAGTCGAACACAAGTCTAAATATTCCACTTTAACTTTTTAAATCGTTGAAAATTATTATTGTAAGCGGCCATATTGGAAAATGACGCAAGCGGTGACAGGGTAAAACAGGGTAAAATTGTAAAATTTCCATGGTGTAACACAGGTATCGGCGGCAATCGATTGTATTTGTCAAGCTTTATAATATAATTTGTTTAAGTTATTTATTATGAATTATGCAGGAATAACTTTTTTTTTCACACAAGAATATTTCAGCATTAAAAATAAAATGTGAAAAGGATATTCTGATAACCTTACTTAGATGTCCGACGTCAGATCATACTGCATTTTAAAAGTCCATTTAAATTGTCAAATTAGAAATTGTAATGTCGGTTTTTTTAACATCTGTGATCATTAGGTGAAATTTCTGAACTGCCTTTTTATTTTATAACCCTGCCATGATTTCGCACATATGAAAATACAATGTAATTGTAGGTACATTTTAATGAATTATAAGTATACTATACATGATGAAGCAAAGAAGAATTTCAATTTATATTAAACTCCCTATCAATTTCTAGTTTATTATCTTTAAAAAAAATTAGGACAGTTGTGTAGCGGAAGAAGTTCAAAACAACCGAAAATAACTTTAAATTCTGAGGAAAAAATCTTAAAATTTCAAACTATAAAATGGAATTTCAGACAGTCCTCAGTAAAATGCAATTGTCGAACAGATATGACGGGGTTTAAGATAAAAACGCAGCAAGCGGAAATTTAGTGACCCTTATTTAAGACGTAGAATAGCATAACAATGTAAGACAGATGGGAGAAATAGTCTGATTAGATTACTGTAGTCGTCTGTTAGAACGACTGTCGCAAAATGACACCAAAACCTATATCCATTTAAAATTCCATGTTATCTAGTTCCCGCTTTTCATTGAACGGCACATCGAATGTGTTGCATTGAAAGTTCCATGATTACCGCCGTATTTTGTACACATCTGTGGGTGTTGATTAAAATTTTCTACATTATTATGTTTAAGTGATGAATTCTGTTGAAACCGGCGCAAGGGAGCACATGTACCTACCAGAGCCGTCTTTGGCACCCCATGTGTATTTATGTTTCGGTTTTGCAGTTTCAGGCGTTTTTTTGTGTTTTTTTTTTTTTTTTTTTTTCGGAGGGCGGATATGTGGATAAGTTTTTTCTGTTTTCTTTACATTTCTTTGCTTGCTTGTCGAACCTTGTATTGATAATCATTATCTGTTTGTTATGGTTCGGTTCGGTATACAAGTATAAAATATAAATAAACAAGATGAACAAGGAAAGGCCGCGTTCAATGAACGCAACCCCCGCACGACCCAGGAACAAGAAAACCATTTGCAAGGAACCCAGGAGGATCCTAAACAAAAACAGGACGGTGCAAGAGAGAGCACGGTCTGGCTTATCACTAAAATGATACAAAATGATAAATATAAAGAAATGATGGTAACATACAAGGAAATTAAAATCAAAGAAAATAAATAAATGAATGATTAATAGGACCATTAAGTAAACTGGCACAGTGGTAGGGGATAGGAAATTCGGGGAAGGGGGAGGGGCGGAATAAAGAAATAAAACTAGGGGCAAAGGGAAGATACTTACCATAGACGAGAAAACAACAAGGGACACAAACAAAAGTGTCACCAAAACAGTATGAAACAACAAGACATACACCTTATACATGTATAAGTCTCTTAATCTGTTCATTTGAAAATTCTTATCTTCTCAATGACTTTTTTTAATATCCTCTACTTAAAATTTATTTCAATTAAAATATGTGACCCTTCCCTTATAGTTACACAGCATATGGCTGGATCACAATAAAGTTCCTTTTTTAGTAAATTAATAAAGTATGTCAAGAAGACATTTAACTTTATCAGTTGTAGGTTTAATATGGTATTATAATATATATCAGCAATAGGTGAAAAAGAATTCCTTTATTTCTTTTACATTCTTAATTGTCATTTAAATATGCATGTATAAATGAAGTCAGTATTTTATCGGCAGTCATTAGCAGTAAACAAGAAGGCAAACCATCTATTGATAAATGTTGAGTACATGTATTAAAACATTTAAAAAATATTAAACAACAGTACTTGTACCTGGGACGTATGTTCCAGCTTGTACGGAGCCTATTTGCTACCATTGTATTTTAGGTTTAACACATTGATACTTTTCAATAGTATTTAATAATGCACAAATTTATTTAAAAATAATGAATAGATTTATTTCCCCGATATTTCTTTGAAGTTTAATCTTCATGCGTAACCCACACTTACCTGCTAGACACACTGGTTGCTACTACCAGCTTTCACGGAATCGATTTTTTACGATGACGTCATAACATGTCCGCCGGAGATAGTGTACTGTATACAGTACAAATTTGAAATAAATCGCATGTATGCGTTAAGGCAGGTACAATATAATATTTTTCTAGGAGAAGTTAGTACTAGAATTTATATTCTATTGATTTTTAGAGGACATTGAAGTTACTTTCAGGTTTAAGCAGTAAAAATCAGTCCAAACTATCGATAGTGTTGCCGGTAGATTTTCCGTGCGTAAAAATGACAGTTAAAATTAGGCGTAACGGTTTGACAGTAAGAAAAAAAAGTCTGTAAAATGGGTCAAACCGTTCACGCCAAATTAATTAGGCTAGTTCAACATCTAAACATCTCTCAAGCCCCTTCGCACCGGCTTGAGCGGTACTCAATTCTCAACACCTAATAGTGCTGGCATCAATGATCCCGAAGGACCAGAAAATATAACAACACTGAAGTGAAGTACGGGGCAACTTTTTACAGCTGCCGAAGCCTGCATATCACAGATTAGACGTCAAAAGACAATTTTAAAAGCAGGCAACATATCCTAAGGGTGATTCAACAGTATTCAAGTAGGAATGCTGGAACCACCCAAGTTTAAAAAGCCAAATAGAAGAAACTTAAAATACCACATAACATGTATACACAACAATTATGTCGTGCTGAAACACACACACACACACACACAGACAGACACACAAACATACAATAATACATACAAACATACATACAAAATATGATAAACAAGATCAACAAGGAAAGGCGGCGTTCAATGAACGCAAAAATATGAGAAACAAGATCAACAAGGAAAGGCGGCGTTCATATGACCCAGCAACAAGAACCAATGGCAAGGAGCCCAGGCGGACCCCAAACATAAAAAGGACAGGGCAACGACACGTTAATCATTAAATGATAAATAATTTGTAACTGATTAGGAATTCAAAGAAAAATAATAGGCCCAAAAAGGGGAAGGAGACCGGGGGAAGGGGGGGGGGGGGGGTAATCAAAGAAATAAAAACTAAAGGCAATGGGGAAGATACTTACCGTAGACGAGAAAACAAGGGACACAAGCAAAAGTGTCACCAAAACAGTATGAAACAACATAGACATGCATCTGAGGAACACAGTGGGGCGCCGCCTTGGAACGGTCAGCAGCATAATAATGACTGCTGGGGAGTTTAAAATAGATAAATACAGAATCCCTAAAGAAAGCCCAACACGGCAAAATTGAAAATGTTGCAGGCTCGGTTTGATTGAGCCTGTTCATGTACGGTACTGGAAAGTGCAAGTTACCGTCCACGCCCCCTAGCACCGGCTTAAGCAGAATTCAACATTTAACATGAACTGGTAAAATTAAGAATTTTGAAACATCCGCAGATGTGTTCATATGGCGGTTATCATGGAACCTTCAATGTGACACGGTAGTGCCATTCCATGAAAAGCGGCATATGGTCCCCAAGTAAAAAAATGCGTGTGCCCTAAACGAGAAAACAATGGGCGGAACTAAATAAAATGGAATTTTGAAAGGGGATCTGAGGTTATGAAGCCTGCGTATCACAGATAGGACGTCAAAAGACAAATTTAAAAAAAGCAGGCAACATATCCTAAGGGTGATTCAACATTATTCAAGTAGGAATATTGGAACAACCCAACTAGAAAGTGCCGAAAAGTTGAAACTAAAAATACCACAAGCACAACAATAATGTCGTGCTGAACGATCTTCAAGGATCGAAAATATAACATCATTGATTAAATGTACGGGGAGACTTTTTACAGCCGCCACACGGCACAAATAACACGGATGTGATCATAAAATAGATAAATACAGAATCCCTAAAGAAAGCCCAACACGGCAAAATTGAAAATGTTGCAGGCTCGGTTTGATTGAGCCTGTTCATGGACGGTACTGGAAAGTGCAAGTTACCGTCCACGCCCCCTTGCACCGGCTTAAGCATAATTCAACATTTAAACATGAAATAGTAAAATTTTGATTTTAGAAACATCCGCAGATGTGTTCATACGGCGGTTATCATGGAACCTTCAATATGACACTTCCGTGCCATTCCATGAAAGCGGCGTATGGTCCCCAAGTAATAAAAAGCGTGTGCCCTAAACGAGAAAACAATGGGCGGAACTAAATAAAATGGAATTTTGAAAGGGGATCAGAGGTTATAAAGCCTGCGTATCACAGATTAGACGTCAAAAGACAAATTTAAAAAGCAGGCAACATATCCTAAGGGTGATTCAACATTATTCAAGTAGGAATATTGGAACCATCCAACTAGAAAATGCCGAAAAGTTGAAACTAAAAATACCACAAGCACAACAATAATGTCGTGCTGAACGATCTTCAAGGATCGAAAATATAACATCATTGATTAAATGTACGGGGAGACTTTTTACAGCCGCCACACGGCACAAATAACACGGATGTGATCATAAAATAGTTAAATACAGAATCCCTAAAGAAATTGATAAAAATATTTGAGAAACGTTTAAATGTATAACTAGGTGACGTAAATTTTACAAATCAAAGGTTGTAAAGTGTTTCAGGTGAGATGAGTTAACATTTTTCCATAATTCCTTTCATTTTGATATTTTACTTTGCATAAACGATATATAGGTCGTATGGCTCAAGGAAATTTCTGTTAATATCAATCAAATTTTTAAGTCATGTTATGTTTAATTTATAAAAAGAGAAGACAAATTGTAGAAAGTATTAACCAGTTGTTATATTTATCAGAGTATTAGTTATTCAATTGATGTGAAAATCAAACTACGGTTACTCTTTAGAAAATAGTGACGTCACAATTCTATTGAACGTGTTAGTTTTATTGAGAGCTATGCAAATCACAATATTTCTGCATTAATTTATATAATTGACCAGACGTATTTGCAAATTAAGCCCGAGCATGTGGAAAGAGCTTTAAATTGTTCGAAATATGTCAGTCAAGTCTTATTTTGCACACTTATATGTATTAGTAACTTCGACTGAAAAAGATACAAAAATATAATCCTGGGGTTGTGACCAAATGAAAATTGAATGGAAATCATCAATCCTTATCAGTTCAAGTATTTTACAGATCACAAAAGTCCTTTTTATGTTTGGGGTCCGCCTGGGCTCCTTGCCATTAGTTCTTGTTGCTGGGTCATATGGGGGTTGCGTTCATTGAACGCCGCCTTTCCTTGTTGATCTTGTTTATCATATTTTATTAAATTACAGAATTCACGAAATGACATTTCAATCGGTGTACAATTGGGACATGTCTATGAGCATAAACATACATTTTACCAAGCTATAGAACACACATGTTAACGGAAATAAATCTTAATGCTTATTAATTATGTTGCTCAGCCATATTCACTTTCTTTTACAGATCAACAAGGAGGATAGCATTCAAAGAACGCACTCCCAACACAACTGTACACCTTGTATATATTATATCCAGTACACGGGTGTTGGATAGTCATTTTGTGCTGATAATCAAAGGGATAACATTTGATGATTATTTGACCGTTATTGGCAAGACAAAAGAGCCGAACTACTTCGCTGTGAACAAGTCCAATAGAATCAGTATTGTTCTCAACAATGTATAATGACATTTAATTTCATATTTTGACAATTTGACAGAACATTCTTTCTTCAAGTACAACAAGGCAATGGAAAAGTTTTATATTTGATCATAATGAAAATAAGGCATGAAGGAGTACTATGTGCATTTGATATAGATATTTTGAACGCTGATAATAAAACGAAGCTTCTTAGGGTACGATATTAAGATATTATTATTTTGGAATCTGAAAGTGGAAAAAGGCTATATAGTAGTGATTTGCATCTGAAATGAATGTTTTTGACAAAGGAAATGAAAACGTTGCTAACTTGATAAGATAGAATCCGATAAAGTTTTCCATTGGAACATCACGTTGTTCAAACACTGAATGTTAATTGGTTGTATTTTATAAGTTGTGAAAAAATAAATGCTATTAACATACGTATCAATAATTTACCATTCATCAGTCCTCTTATTATGAACCAATTCACTTCAACATACAAGTGTTACAGCTTTATCGTACTTGTGTATATAAAAACAAGTTCGTCAATAAATGTAAGTGATTAACCCCTAGTTAGTAAAAAATATCTACGTGAACCTTTCACCTGTAATTGGTTCAGAACTTCTATTTCATGAAGTATTTTGAGTGATTTTATTGCGTATCAGTTTAAGGTTAAGTGGAGTAGATATTTATTTAAAGTTCATCAAAAGTTCAAGCCTGTAGTTAGATTAAATATATTTTTTATTATTTAATTATGCGAACATTTTGGTGTATGTTGTTCTGCACCTGATCGTCCGACTGTCTGTTTGCAGTTTCGGGATCATTTTGCATTTTTGAACCGATAGAACGAAATTATTCGGCAGAAATGTAATGTATCTCATAATGAGACGATATGCAGAGCAAAGGTTTTGCCTTATTTTAGATCAAAATTGTCCGGTCACTTGATTTATTTAGACTTGAATAGGAAAATAATTTAAATCTTATTCTGTAATGATGCTGGCATGTAGCAATGCCCTGCTGCCACACCGATATTAGTCATAATCATTGGGCTTTTAACTACATCTCTAGATAAACTTGATTTATATAGACTGGTAAAGTAATTGTTTGACTTAAAAATAGACAGAACATATCGATCATTCGTTTTTTAATTACCATAATAAGTTTCCATCTTTTAAAATACATAACTAATTCAGCTCGACATAGATAAAATGAGTTATTGTAATATATTTACTTTTATCTGAAATCAATCTAAAACTTCCTTATCGTTATTTACGCGTATGAACATAACTACGAGCAGAGCCACTTACAAATGTATTTGACGATTGAATATTGATAAAAAATATTTGAGAAACGTTTAAATGTATAACTAGATGACGTAACAATTATTATACAAATCAAAGGTTGTAAAGTGTTTCAGGTGTGATGAGTTAACATTTTTCCATAATTCCTTTCATCTTGATATTTTACTTTGCATGAACGATATATAGGTCGTATGGCTCAAGGAAATTTCTGTTAATATCCATCAAATTCCTGTTACGTTTTCTTATCTGTGATATGCAGGCTTCATAACCTCTGATCCCCTTTCAAAATTCCATTTTATTTAGTTCCGCCCATTGTTTTCTCGTTTAGGGCACACGCTTTTTATTACTTGGGGACCATACGCAGCTTTTCATGGAAGGGCACGGAAGTGTCACATTGAAGGTTCCATGATAACCGCCGTATGAACACATCTGCGGATGTTTCTAAATTCAAAATTTTACTATTTCATGTTTAAATGTTGAATTCTGCTTAAGCCGGTGCTAGGGGGCGTGGACGGTAACTTGCACTTTCCAGTACCGTCCATGAACAGGCTCAATCAAACCGAGCCTGCAACATTTTCAATTTTGCCGTGTTGGGCTTTCTTTAGGGATTCTGTATTTATCTATTTTAATTTATAAAAAGAGAAGGCCAGTCTTTTTATATTTTATTATAAGTAGATTTATATTTTATCCATAACACTTTTCAATATCAATTATTGGTCATTCACAACAATGTGACTTTAATCAAATTAAACTAATATACTTGTGGTATGAAAAGTAATTTCGCGAACAATGTTAACACATTTATGAACAGTTGCATTTCTTGACATTCAGTGTCAGTGTCACATGTTGTGTTTCTTGGTGGGAAGCTGTTATCAAGCAGTGATTTTTTTTTTTACTTTTTTCACAGCAACCCGTACCCCTGAAAATGTGAATTTTTAGTGCGATAATCTGTCAAATTGTGAAAAAATAAACAAGAATAAATCATCACCTGTAGTCACTTTATTCATACATTTAATAATTATGTTCATAGTTTAAGCTTTTTTCTTTTTATTCCCTCAAATATATCAATCAAATTCTCTAGATTGTCATTTGTCAGTTCATTATTTTGTTTGGTACTGAAAAATAATCCTGCTAATTGTGAATTTTTTACACATTTTTGTGATTTTTTTATGGTTTTTTTGGCATTGTGAAGAGGCCTTATTTCGGGGTCGAACTCATCTAAAAAAACCACTGTCAAGTAACTATCAATATAACATTAGAACGTGCTTTAAAAAGATATTGCTCTTCCACTCCTCAATCCGTTATTTCTTAATCTAACCTTTCTCCAATGTGTCAAAAAATGTTTGTAAGTATTGCACTTCAGGGGCTTTAATTATTATTAAATGTAAAATGAAAAGTGTAAACGAAATTTAGAATGTTAAGCATTCTATTCTTTTTCACAATTATTTTAAACAGAACGTCCAAAACAGCACAATTGAAAATATTGCACGCTCGCTTTGGTTGAGCCTGTTCATGGACAGTTCTTAGAAGTACAAGCTACCGTCCATTTGGTTAATAGGTATAACCTTCCTTCAACATGTAATGTTATTTAACGCTTTTATCGTTTGTATTATGGCAATTAGTAGCAGATAAATATAACAATTAATTTAAAAATATTAATTTTAAGGTAGAACGCGACACTGCCAACTTTGGAGTAGCGTCTTGAAAATTGGCATGCAAAAAATTGACCATATTTTTTTTATTAGATTCCATTGATTTTATTCCAATAGTTTCAGCCATATTTGCACACACGGCTGAGTATACATTTTAAAGGACGTTTATAGAACAAAATCAAAAATTTATTTCAGGAAATCTTTAATAAGCAACTTTAATGCCAAAAAATGCGGCTAAACTGAACGTCAAATTGTACACAAAATTGATAGTTTTCTTTCCATTTTTCAAACTTTTTTTTGGCGTAAAACGATAAATTTTATATGAGCTTAAAGGAAATTATAATTTCCGTTGAATGCTGTAGGATTTAAGATATTTTGTTCGCCAATGGCGTTGTGATACCCGTAATAGTTGCCAAGGATACGCAACGACGTCATGTTCAAACAAAGAGCTTTGCTGATCAACTTTGACGTCGTGAGTACAAAAATTGGCATAAACAATTGGAATCAAATCAACGGATTATATGGTCAACTTTCTGCATACAAATTTTCAAGACTCGAAAGTTGGCAAAGTGTGGCGTTCTACCTTAAATTGTCTGTCAAACGTTATTTTCAAAGGCTCTGCGTCATCAACACCATATCAAAACAAATAAGTTTCAATATCTTTTTTTCTATCATAAAAATTTTAACAATTCATATTTCACGTAATCAATTAACCTGAAAGTCTAAATGCATAAGTAATCATAATAATCAAGTTCTGATTTGCTTCAAAATGTTATATTAGATGCTTCAAAATCTATTACGGATGACTTTTGTTTTCCTGTGTGGAAAATAACAGAAACATACTTTGTTACACCTCTTTTGAGAAATAAGCATGGAGTTCGGAAACAACCTATTTTTACCATTTATGAAAATAGTTCATCAGCTATTGGTTTTTGTCCTTCGCGCCTCTATAATTTTAGACATTAGATGATAAATCAATGTTTGGTTTTGTATGATAACCATGAAACAGAGCATGGTAAACACGATTACAGGACAATATATTCCTTAAATGATATTTTATCAATTATGTCACAAAACTGGTTAAATGTCTGTCCACCTACTGTCACACATTTCTAACAGTTTCAACATTCTTATTTTAGAATGTTTTCAAAAGTGATATAATGTCAGTCTAATAAATGTTCTACGAGTTATTTGGTTACATTACAATATTAGAACAAAATAAAACATGCATTTCCCAAATTGTAATTTCTTAAGAATTATTTAAATCCGGTGTTCTGTATAAGTAGTTAAGTTTGACACGTGGGAATCTACAGTGCTAGCGAATCAAAATAATTCGCAAATAATTGAGCCCGAAAAAATTACATCAACGTAAGTAAAGTTTGGCGCCAATTCATCATTTTACAATTACACCTGTGCACCGGTTACTATGTTGATATATACCGCAGATATTTAAGATCTCGCTAAATACAAACAACATGATTTAATATTTACTTAATACTTAATACCATGAAATAATAACGAATAAAGTTTATAATAAATAGTCGAACTGAACATATACATATTTCAAAAGAAATACAATATGATTTATTAAGCATGTCACTATTTTACACACAACACTGTAGGAATTCACTGCTGCAATCATAAACGTGCTAATATTGCGGGAATTCCGTAAATCGTACTTTCGCAAATATTTCCGCACATTCGCAAACTTTTTGTTACGTGATATATTTTCTTATACAGTATATCAAGAGAAGACATTATTTTCATTTCAGATTACTAGGAACTGTGTAAAATACAGACTTACATTTTTATTTTTGTCGTCAGATGAGTTATTAAAAACACCCGATCAAGTTCAAATTGAAGTTCAAATGTTTAATGACTAAAGACATTCATTTGTAGTTTCATAAATTAGAAAGGCTAGACTAAGTATTGAAAACTTTATATACATCATCTTTAATGTATACGTGTATATTTATCACTTTTTCTGACGACTTTTTTTTTCGCTTATAAATATGAGAAACAAATAAAAAATTGCATAAATGTACGTTTTTGTATCAACAATTACCTATCTGTACTACTTGTCTATAAAACCATTTCCTAACTAAAGGGCATTGATTGCTTTGTAGTGAAATGTCTTGATCCAGATTATTGACAGCCATAATTTATTATGTCTCCCCCACCTCGGGGGGAGACATATTGTTTTTGCCCTGTCCGTCCGTCAGTCCGTCAGTCCGTCCGTCCATTCTTCGTTTCCGGACGATAACTAGAGTTCCTTTTGACCTACAGCCCTCAAACTTCATAGGATGATTGGTCTTATAGAGCTGATGATCCCTATTGTTTTTGGGGTCAGTAGGTCAAAGGTCAAGGTCACACTGACCGTTAGTCAATTTCTCGTTTCCGGATGATAACTAGAGTTCCTTTAGACCTACAGACCTCAAACTTCATAGGATGATTGGTCTTATTGAGCAGATGATCCCTATTGTTTTTGGGGTCAGTAGTTCAAAGGTCAAGGTCACAGTGACCGTTGGTCAATTTTTCGTTTCCGGATGATAACTAGAGTTCCTTTTGACCTACAGCCCTCAAACTTCATAGGATGATTGGTCTTATAGAGCAGATGATCCCTATTGTTTTTGGGGTCAGTAGGTCAAAGGTCAAGGTCACAGTGACCGTTGGTCAATTTCTCATTTCCGGATGATAACTAGAGTTCCTTTGACCTACAACCCTCAAACTGGGGGGAGACATATTGTTTTTGCCCTGTCCGTCCGTCAGTCCGTCCGTCCGTCAGTCCGTCCGTCCATTCTTCGTTTCCGGACGATAACTAGAGTTCCTTTTGACCTACAGCTCTCAAACTTCATAGGATGAATGGTCTTATTGAGCAGATGATCCCTATTGTTTTTGGGGTCAGTAGTTCAAAGGTCAAGGTCACAGTGACCGTTGGTCAATTTCTCGTTTCCGGATGATAACTAGAGTTCCTTTTGACCTACAGCCCTCAAACTTCATAGGATGATTGGTCTTATAGAGCTGATGATCCCTATTGTTTTTGGGTCAGTAGGTCAAAGGTCAAGGTCACACTGACCGTTGGTCAATTTCTCGTTTCCGGATGATAACTAGAGTTCCTTTAGACCTACAGACCTCAAACTTCATAAGATGATTGGTCTTATTGAGCAGATGATCCCTATTTGTTTTGGGGTCAGTAGTTCAAAGGTCAAGGTCACAGTGACCGTTGGTCAATTTCTCGTTTCCGGATGATAACTAGAGTTCCTTTTGACCTACAGCCCTCAAACTTCATAGGATGATTGGTCTTATAGAGCAGATGATCCCTATTGTTTTTGGGGTCAGTAGGTCAAAGGTCAAGGTCACAGTGACCGTTGGTCAATTTCTCATTTCCGGATGATAACTAGAGTTCCTTTTGACCTACAACCCTCAAACTTCATAGGATGATTGGTCTTATTAATCAAATGATCCCTATTGTTTTAATGGTCAGTAGGTCAAAGGTCAAGGTCACAGCGACCGTTGGTTAATTTCTCCTTTCCGGATGATAACTAGAGTTCCTTTAGATCCTTTGAGTTGTCTTTCAATAGTGTAAAAAATCTGACAATATGAACGTTTGTTTCAAGTATCATCAAAATCCTTCAAAGGGTTGAAGAGTTATGGAGCAGACACAATTTCCTTTAATTTCGTTTGTGAAACTATATATGATATGACATTCAAGTGTCAAGTAGACCTTGACCTTGGAACCAGCCATACGAAACATGTACTCTACACGTTCTCTGGATGTGGTGAATTTTTGTTTCAAGTATCTACCAGAGAGGCTTCATTGTGAAAACGAGTGGAGTCATCCCAACACACTACAGTTATCATGATTTTACATACATTGTAATTTGAGTTGTCTTTCAATAGTGTAAAAAAATCTGACAATATGAACGTTTGTTTCAAGTATCATCAAAATCCTTTAAAGGTTTGAAGAATTATGGAGCAGACACAATTTCATTTAATTTCATTTGTGAAACTATATATGATATGACCATCAAGTGCAATTTCGTTTGACGCCCGCCTGCCATACGCTGATTGAATAACCAGGATTTTCAAAATTGAATACCTGGTTAAAAACAAACAGTTTAGGAAGCATCTTCTCATACAACCTTAACAATAGAAACCATCCATAGACAGCCTTCATTGAAGTGACTACCGGGTATTTACATTATCTTATCTCCATTTCCATTCCTGTTTCCATTCACAGTTATTCTCAGCAGTGGGGGAGACATGCGCTTTTTTACAAAAGCATCCTCTAGTTTTTAAGTTTTTTGAAGACATCAGAATGCTCAGGTATACTTTATTTTCGTCTAAGGATCCTGACTAGATTGTCTCAACATTAGAGATAACGCTAAACGCTGTAAATGGCTTGTCAAGAAAGGAGTGTAAAAGATAAAAAGTCAAGTAATGATATGATAAATGGGCCTTTTGAATCTAGGAAAATATTGATAATAAGTGGGTTTTCTGTCTGTCCATTTTCGTGAAATATATTTTTATTTATTAATAGGCTAAAATGATACCAAACGATGATAAGTCAGCTAGACAGATTGACAATGATCCTTTGAATATAGAGATTAAAAGATGTTTTCAAAGGAGAAAACCATATAAGAATCTTTATATAGATGTTAAGCTAGTGTTTACCTATAAAATGAAACAGGCTATTTATGTTAACTCACGTGTCCTTTACCAGATATGATGTACATAGGTCCAACAAAAGAGAGAACTTTGTGAAATAAACATGACAAAAAGTCTGAAAATATACCCTGTATACTAGACAGCCGTTTAAATTATTCAAGTAATATATGCATTTTATTTTAAAATGAGCACCTTATAACTTTATGCAACTTTCTGAATATTTTTAGTTATCTTATATGAAGATCATACACATCATAATAATTTTGTAAATGTTGTGTTTGACATTGCACATTTCAATTTTAATTTTTGGTTGTATTTTTACGAACCCCAGTTACAAACGCCAGGCAAAATGTATATGACAAGATCAAACAACCGAAGTATAGATCCCTTCATGTCCATAATATGATCAATTTTAATTATCAGGTTAGGGATTATAATACGTATTTCACCACAAGATAGTTCTTAATAAACGGACACATGTGCATTTTTGTGGTTAATTATATTATTTTTCAGAAAAAAGAACTAACTGATACTCGGATGCTCGGTCGAAGTAAAACTGATTTACCAGCAAATATTATATCTAAGTTTTCGATACATATAGAAATGTTAGCAATGCTTGCATAACAATGACATTAACAATTTTGTTGCTAAGAAAATACCCATTTTGTTATGATAGGAATCAAATTATAAGCATATTGATAATAAGGTATTTCAAAGTAAGACTACTACTTAGTATTTAAATTTGCATATCCCTATTTCTCTTTTTTTTACTTCTGACTTATTTGCAATATTGACAGTATGATTAAAAAAATCAAATATGAAATATTGCAAATCAACATAAAAGGATAGTATAAAATCAACATACGTTTTATTATGAATCTATTTCTTACATATATGGCGAAAAAATTAAATAAATAAATTGTAAACCGGCCTTGGTTTCACAAACAAAAACAATTGTGATAACTTGAAATAAACAATATTGCTAGCGCTCTTACACCAGGCATAGATTGTTCTCTATATGTAGATGATTTTCTTATCTGCTATCGATCGAAAAGTATGAGAACAATTGAACGGCAACTTCAACAAAATTTAGATAAAATCCAAAAGTGGGCAATAGAAAATGGTTTTAAATTTTCAAAGTCAAAAACTCAATGTGTTCATTTTTGTCGATTGCGGAAACACCATAATGACTCTGAACTTTACATATCTGGTTCTAAAATTCCAGTAGTTGATGAAGCTAAGTTTTTAGGAATTATATTTGACAAAAAACTTTCTTTTATACCACATATTAAACATTGAATTTACTTAAGGTTTTATCAAGTACAAATTTGGGTTCAAATTCTTCCACATTACTGAAATTATACAGAAGTCTTATCCGATCAAATTTAGATTATGGTTCTGTTGTATATGGGTCTGCAAGAAAATCATATCTTCAAATGCTAGATACCATACATCACCAAGGTTTACGGTTAGCTTTAGGTGCATTTCGCACCTCACCTGAAGAAAGTCTATATGCGGAAGCTGGGGAGCCATCGCTTCATCTTCGTCGAAAAAAGCTATCACTTCAATACGCAACTAGAATTTCATCAAAAGCAAAAATCCAGCCAAAAATATTATTTTCAAACCACGTTTTATTGAAAAATTTGTTAACAAACCAAAGGAAATTAAACCATTAGGCCTTCGTTTAAAAGATGATTTAGATAAACTTAAAATTAATCCTGTCAGTATCCTTCAAAATGACGATGAGGATGTTCCACCTTGGACTTACAATTCCCCTGAAATAAATATTAACCTTTCAAATATAAAAAAGTCATCAAATTCACATGAACATTTCAAAGAGAAGTTTCTAGCAATTAAGGAAGAACATGAAAATTTTATACATATTTATACGGACGGTTCAAAGGAAGGTTGCAAAGTAGGTGCGGCTGTGTATGAAAATGATTTTACATCAAGTATGAGGTTACCAGATAATGCATCAATTTTTACTGCTGAAGCAAAAGCTATAGATTTAGCATTGTCATATACATAGAACAGCATTCCCATGATAAATTTGTGATATTTTCTGACTCGCTTTCTGTTTTTATATCCATTAAAAATAAAAATCTGACAATATCATGATAAAGAAACTTCTTTTACGATTGCATGATATACTAAAAACCAAATATGTTAAATTATATTGGATTCCAAGTCATGTAGGTATACGAGGAAATGAAAAAGTAGATGCTTTAGCTAAACAATCATAAAAACTGACTTATTGTTACCTGCTTGTGATTTAAGAACGGTTATAAATAAACTCGTTTCGTCTGAATGGAAAGCAAATTGAGACAATGCAGTCTTTAATAAACTTCATGATATAAACCCATCTCTTGATGTGTCACCATCTCTGTCTTTGTCAAACCGCCATGATCAAACAGTTCTTCTTCGATGCCGAATTGGACACACTAAAGTTACCCATTCTTATCTCCTCACGAATGACAATGCCCCTTTCTGTGTAGGTTGTAATGAAAATTTTACTGTCAAGCATTTTCTTCTGGAATGTCATGATTTTTCACAGACCCGTAACAGATTTTATAATGTAAACTCACTCAAAGAACTCTTTAATACAATTCCATCAAAAAACATCATCGATTATTTGAAAGAGATAAACTTGTATTCAAGGATCTGATTGGCTCTTTTTTATTATCATTTACAAAGTTTTACATAATATTTTAAGCCTATTATAGCATTCGGCACGATATGGCCATTTATGTGTTGACATGCCGTAAAATCCAAACAAACAAACAAAAACTTGAAATAGACCAAAACGTGGTTAAGCCCCCACCACATTTAATATTTGAATTGTGTGAAAGTTTTGGCGCGTGAAGTCAAATTTAAACTGCACATACAAATGCAATAATTTATTTTGTACTCACTAATTTTCGTACATTTTTATATATACTGAATATATAGTTCCAAAAGAACGAGACCAAAAATAACGTGCACGATCCTGTAACTGTAACCATGCATTGGTACAGTTACAGGATCGTGCACGTCACTTTTGGTCTCCTTATATTGGAACTATTTTATTACTTGTCAAGTTCTTGCGTGAAATAAACTCAGTAAGTTCTCATGTAAAATAAACCGTGAAATTATAATGAGATTTTACCGTAGTTTAAAATGTTTTGTGAGAGGGAGTATGGGCAAACTTGAATATCTTAGCAATTTAACTAGAAAATTGAAGAACTATTCTGTATATTCAATCTTAGAACATCCCTTACATTTTCACAATGACAAAAACTGTCCTTTACATTTTAGTTTGGACTAATCCTTAAATGTCATTTAGAATGGCAAGCACTATCTTTTACATTTTATGATAGAATAGCAAATAAGATTCCGAGAGTTCAGTTTGTAAATTTTTAAAATGACGTATGAAAAATCTTCTTATAATTTATTTTTTCCCTGTAAATTTTACAGGAAGTCAAACCGATTTTAGACGGCCATCGGTCGGAAATGGTCAGAGTTTGGTATCATATTTGACTTTTATAGCATAAAATGTATCATTTTTGTTATAATAAAATATTAATATAATTCTAAAGTATAGAAGTAATATCAATGAAATAACCTACTTATTCTAGCTTGATCGAATGCATTTTTACAGGAATTAATGTCTTTATATATATGTCATCAACAAAAAACAACATAATTTACTTTATTAAATTGAGTTTAAGATTTAAAAAATCGCAAAATATGAAACAAAGCATTCAATTCTTGATATGTCGTTTATTTAAACTAATGTTGGACATTTCTCCATTTCTCGAAAGATTATTTCTGTCATTTAACACACATAAAACCGGTACGTAAAATATAATGATGTGTAATGACCCAATGCATGCTCAAAAGAAAATATATTTCTTCAATACAAGCATATAAGATTATTTGTTTTCAAAATTCAAACAAAAAGAAAAATGTAGGCTGCAGAGTTATAGCTTGATACACGTAAGTTATTCTTAATCAGATATTCATCCAGAATTTTGAAACGTAAACTATAATATTTTGGAGCAGAACTTGATTTTTATGATAACTTATCAGGTGAAAAATATAAGTAAAATAATAAAAATATAAATCGTGAAATTATTATATTACAATGAAAAGATCGACTAAAACTAATGATCCTTGTTACGATATGTTATTGGACAGATATAGAGTGTGAAAATAGCGCTTGACAATTTACAATTTATATTTTGAGTTATTTTTATCTGCAATTGATTAAATATATCCCTAACATAAAAGCGTCAATAAACTGTCATGGTTGAGGGATGGTTATACCTATTAACCAAATGGACGGAAGCTTGCAATTCCGAATACCGATCAAACATTCCTTTCGATATGCGTAAGTAGACATCACGATTATTCTTCTTCTTAGGTTTCATTAAAAATTTGTGAAGAGAAGAGTGACTCAGATAGCTTGTGATGTGCGGTGGAGAGGATTTGGATTTACTATCTTCAAGAATATTCAATATGGATGTAAAGAATTTCGGATAACAACTAGACTTTTCGAGTATGCGCTTCTGTATATCTTTTATTTTTACACATCAGCATAAAACAAAGCGATTCTCTGAAACAAATGATAAAGTAATTAACTTATACATTCATTTCTGATATAAACTTAACAAATAAATAATAGAATAAAATAATTAAATAATTATTTCCTATGACGAAGAATCTTAATAAACATAAGTACAGTTAAAATCCATAAAATAAATAATCGTAAAAAATTGATTTAAATTAATAAATACTTCATTAGAAAATTCTTTTTTATCCGTAAACAAATAAATAAATAAATCAAAATAATTTAAGCAGCTATCATACCGACTATAATGTCTTTCACATCGAAACCTTTAAAAAACAGTTTCAGCTTTAACGTTTTACGCCGCTACATATAACGGAAGTAACCTTTTAAATTCATGACAAACAATTACGTCAAAATGACGCGCTAAACTGTTCAGCGCGTAACGTTAAATAAATTGGCGCCAAACAACGTTGAACGTAAAAAAATATTTTAATTAGAATCGGTAATAAACGATTCTTACAATGGATGTCAAAGCTTTATGATTGTGACATGTTCCCGCTGATTTAACGATTTCTGTATGTGTCCTGCGGTGATTTCCGAACATGTCTAGTCTCTTATTTCAAGTAATAATAACAGAACTTTGTGATTTGCTTAGTGTTCAATGTAACTAACGAGTTCTTTAGATCTGTAACGTCACTGACTTCTATAGAGTAATCAGGGTTTGATTCTTTAATCAATGCACAACAAAAACTCTGATATAATTATATGAAACGTGAATAATAATTTTCCATAATTTGTCTGCCTTTCTAATGACACATTTAAAGAGCAGCATACATAATACATCTAAAATATATTTTATGATACTATCATTTAATCTTGAACCTACCACAAACGGCACATAAATGTATAAATGAAATTAACAAATAATACAGAAAAATGACAATAAAAAAATATGTATGATTTTGGCTTTTTTTCCACTGAAATAACGTTAGATATATTCCTTATAAACATTGTTTAAATATTAATTGAAATGTTGCCAACCTTACATATTGGGCAGAATATAATGCGTCTAAGTGTAACTAACTGTACGTGACAGTATGATTGATATAAGGATATTGCAAAACCACAGCAGAACTATCTCGGTATTGGATAATTCGAGTATATGTTAACACAAGTTTAAATTCATTTTTAGGAAAAGTGTTGATTGGTTGATTTCGAATTAATATTCTGATGGTACACAAACATATGCAATAATATCAAGGTTGATACAGAAAAATGCAAGAAATAATTATCATTTAATGCATAAAAATTTAATAAAATGCATATAAAGTGTAAATAATATCTTGTAAGATGTCAGTAACGCACATTGTTTTAATATAATAGATGAAATCAATACTGAATTTTAGGCCAAGATAAACGAATAGCACACAAAACACATAAAACATGAATGTAATGAATCTGAAAACGAATTCATTCATAGTTGTAAAAGAAATGTTTTGACTGGCGTAGCTCATGCATGTAATATTATAAGTTGGAAGATGTCATTGACCATTGTACTTTTGAAATATTTATTTCCTTTTGACGAACCTCTTTTACAGATCCCAGACAATTTTGTTTCATATGATAATGTACCTTTAGAAATAAAATCTTTTCTGCACAAAAAGTTGACGTTTTAAACAGACTGTTTCAGAAAAGTAATAAACAATATGTCAAACAAGTCAGACAATTTGTTATGTAATTTTGGCCTCAGTTTCGTATATAAATCACTTGAATATGTTTCGTACTTCTATGAACGGAATGCACTTTAAAATATTTATCTTATGACGTGTGTGTAAATAAATATGGTTTTGAATAATCATCATAATAACAAAGCTGTTCACGATAAATATTGAAGTAACCATCGCAATTTAAGAGCGCAGATATGTCCTATGTTCTTCACGATTTGTAACACTCAAGGTATGTGCAGATAAGCTAACACATCTGAACGTTTTCTTAATTTAGCATAGAAACTTTTTTATCATTTGTATTACATGCTACCAATCATTTTAGACTTTTTGGAATCCGAGACAGAGAATGCTTTTTCGCCTTCCCATTTTAATATAAGGGTGGATTTATTTTATGCAACTTACCCTTTAAAATTATAATCTTTTAAAGCATAGCTTTTGCGGAAGATAATGCATATCTTTTTACTGGATACAACGTCTTACCCTTTGTTACTAATGTGTATTGTAATTTCACATAAGTGCGTCATTTTACATGACAGTAGTCCAGAAGTTAAGTTAGTTCTCATGTGTTTTGCGCCTTTTTTGTTCATTGACAAGATGTTGATTGTTTGTCTTAGAAAATAACTATAAACGTACATGTATATCTAATTTTTTGTATGTAAGACATATTTGACTAGTCTCATTAGTGTTTTACGTGGTTTGAACTATTTATGAACCTTAATTTAAAAAGGTATCTCAATTGTCATTTACGTGTATCGAAGAATATCAATTGTTTGTTTGTCTGTTTGTTTGTTTGTCTTTGTTTGTACACGGCTAATAGTTTTGCAAAGTATCGCAGAATATTAATTGTTATCAGACATTGCAACCGTTTACAACGATATATAACAACATATATCCTTTGAATGAGTTATTGACAATAAGAAAATAAATACAAAATATAGAAAGAAAAAGAGAAAGAAAGAAATGATAATAAGATTTAATTTAAAAACATCAAAAAGAAAAAAACAAAACAACAACAACAACAAATAAATTAAGAAGATATTTTTTTATCTTTCTTTTATTGTTTCACATTATCATGTTTCTGAGCAAAATATTCGCTAGACACTCATCAGAAACAGATTATTAGAAATAGCATATCGGGTTGCAATGGCATTTACTTGTAACACTTGTGCAATGGGTTTCTTTATATAACAGCAAAATTTCCTTTGAAAATTTCTTTCTATGAATAATTACATCAATATCCTAATAATGCGATGTTTTAACATATACTCGAATTATCTAATACTGAGATAGATCTAGTGAGGTTTTGCAATATCCTTCTGTCAATCATACTGCCACGTACAGTTAATTATACTATGACGCATTATATTCTCCCCAATATGTAAGGTTGGCAACATTTCAATTAATATTTAAACAATGTTTATAAGGAATATATCTGACCTTATTTTAGAAGTAAAAAAGCCAATAATATAAATTTATTTGGAATTGTCATTGTCCTGCATTCATTACGAATGAAAAACTTAACATAAGTAATATTTAAATTTAGGCGAAAATGTAATAACATATGTTCATAATGTTTAATTCATTCAGAGCATCCATGTAATTGATGTCTGCAAAAATGGTTATCGTGTTCGTAAGTAACATATTCATTTTAGTCATTTTGTTTGTTTGTCTTTTTTAGCGCGGGGAAGAAGGGGGGGGGGGGGTTAAGTCGCCCCAACACAGTAAAGGTCATATGGCGACTTTCTAGCTTTACTGGTAGAAGAGGACCTTAGTTACCCTTCTGTGCATTATTTCAGGCATGAAAAGGCACATAAGGAGAACCACCGACGTTCCGGGGGCTAGTTAGATAGATTCTGCACATGAAAGAAACCACAGCAATGAGGGGCAAGTGGTCTAAAGTAAACGACCTTAAACACTCGTCCACGGACGATCCATATCTTAGACTTAAGGACATTCGATATACTATGTGTTTATCTTAATTCATTGATTATTGTAAATGAACGACTTGATATGAAGCCTTTTAATTGCAATATGCATATCTCAGTGAATGGATCATTTGTTAATTTCATTTATACATGTATGTGACGTTTGTGGTATGTTCAAGATTATTTATACGGACGGTTCAAAAGAAGGTTGCAAAGTAGGTGCGGCTGTGTTTGAAAATAATTTTACATCTAGTATGAGGTTACCAGATAATGCATCAATTTTTACTGCTGAAGCAAAAGCTATCGATTTAGCATTGTCATACATAGCACAGCATACCCACGATAAATTTGTGATATTTTCTGACTCGCTTTCTGTTTTAATATCCATTAAAAATAAAAAATCTGACAATATCATGGTAAAGAAACTTCTTTTGCGATTTCATGATATACTTAAAACAAAATATGTTAAATTATATTGGATTCCAAGCCATGTGGGAATACGAGGAAGTGAAAAAGTAGATGCTTTAGCTAAACAATCATTAAATTTTCAAAAAACTAACTTATTGTTACCTGCTTGTGATTTTAGACCGGCTATAAATAAACTCGTATCATCTGAATGGAAAGCAAATTGGGACAATGCCGTTTTTAATAAACTTCACGATATAAACCCATCTCTTGATATGTCACCATCTCTATCTCTGTCAAACCGCCGTGATCAAACAGTTCTTCTTCGATGCCGAATCGGACACACTAAAATTACCCACTCTTGTCTCCTCACAAATGACAATGCCCCTTTCTGTGTAGGTTGTAATGAAAATTTTACCGTCAAGCATTTTCTTCTTGAATGTCATGATTTTTCACAGGCCCGTAATAGATTTTATTCTGTAAATTCACTCAAAGAGTTTTTTAATACAATTCCATCAAAAAACATAATTGATTATTTAAAAGAGATAAACTTGTATTCTAGGATCTAATTGGCTCATTTTTATTGTCATTTACATAATATTTTAAGCCTATTATAGCATTCGGCACGATATGGCCAGTTATGTGTTGACGTGCCGTAAAAATCCAAACAAAACAAATGTTCAAGATTAAATGATAGTATCATACAATATATATTTTAGACATATATTAACATTATTGCTTACTTAACAAGAGTTCTATATTGTTGAATACTATCTTATTGATTTATCCAACTATCACGTAAAACAGGTAAAAATGTCAGCAGAAAGAAGCACTAAACACTATATCGTTAAATGAATTGTCTGATTTCCGTGTCCTAATTACAACACGACTTAACAATATCACTCGGTTGTATTTAAAAGAAATTATGGACTTATACACCTTAGAATTGTTTTTTTTTAAAAAAACCTTGTGACACCTATCGTGTGAAAAACAATGTATATGGTATGTAAGAAAACTGTTTATGGAACCAATTAGGCATAATGAGTGATCATAAATAAAACATTTAACATGTTAGGCTTCAGTCGGACAGTAAACTTCCTAAATGTATTTAGTGATCTATTTTTCATCTATAAATTCTAGACAATTGTATTTCCGATGCCATTAAAATGTAATGTACGATTTTCTTTAAATTTGTAATCAAAAAGGCAGACAATTTATGGAAAAAATATTATTCACGTTTCATATAATTATATCAGAGTATTCGTTGTGCATTGATTAAAGAATCAAACCGTGATTACTCTATAGAAGCCAGTGACGTAACAGGTCTATAGAACTTGTTAGTTACATTGAACATTATGCAAATCACAAAGTTCTGTTATTATTACTTGATATAAGAGACCAGACATGTTCGGAATCACTACTGCATACATGCAAAAGTCGTTAAATCAGCGGAAACATGTCACAATCATAAAGATTTGACATCCATATCAAATATTCTTGAAGATACTTATATCTTGTGTTACCATCCTTATACTCCCCCGAACAACGCTAGCTATCTGTGTATGCTCTTCATAACAAATTTTAATGAAGCTTAACAGGAATAATAATCATGTCTACTTACGCATATCGACAAAAAGGAATTTGACCTTGACGCATAACTAACATAAGCCTTCAATGTTAATTGCTTGAATTTTGTTTTGAAGGATGTTGTGTTTTGTATTTATGCCTGTACATACTCTTTTATCAAATTGAATAAGTAAGCTAAAGAATAGGACCATGATTATTCACATGACCTTGACATTGCATATCAAATAATTTACTTTTGCTTAAATTGGTTATAATTTTGTAATTTATATGTAAAAAAAAATCATACACAGAACAAAAAAACCCAAAAAATAAAAAAAACACTTGTTAATTAACAGTCCAGTTCAGCATCTCAAGTTTGATCTTTACCTTTAATGACTGACATAGAAGGTATCTTGTTGAATTTGCTGAAATTGGCAAATAACTATAAAATATAAATTGTAAAGCGCTATTTTCACAATCTATATCTGTCCAACATCATATCATAACAAGGGTCATTATCACTATTCAATCTTTTTATTGCAATATAAAAATTTCACGATTCATATTTTTATTATTTTACTTAAGCTTTTCATCTGATAAGTTATCATAAAAACAAGTTTTGCTTCAAAATGTTATAATTTACGTTTCAAAATCCTGGATGAATACATGTAACTGTTTCTAAGTTGATAAAGAATTACGTACGTGTATAAAGCTATATCTCTGCTGCCTACATGTTTCTTTTTGTTTTTGAAACATATATTCTTATATGTTTGTTTGAAAGAAATATGCTGGTGTATTTCTTTTTGAGCTAATGGCGCATGTACAAAGTCATTACTTAACGGTTAAACAAAATCATAATAAACGCCTCAATAATATCAAGAATTAGATTATAAGACAGTGTTGAATTTCTTTTCATGAAAACCATTATGTAGAACGTAGTTAACATCGATACAGGACAATATACTAATGGAGTCATTTCATTTTATTAACTAGGTAAAAATACTTCTTGTTTTACTGTAAAAACGTCTGTCTTACATATGTCCTATGAGTAATGTGGTGATAAAAACATAATGAAGCATCTTGTATTTTTCAAATTTAGAATTGCTTAAAAATTGTATAATGCGGTATATATTGGGAGAAGACATTGTTTTCGTTTTAAATAACTAGGAACATACTTGGATAGTTTTGTCTGGTCGTCAACTGAATTATTAAAACACCCAGTCCATTTCAAAATTGAAGGGCAAATGTTTAATGAAAAAAAGCTTTTTGTAAACTTCTAAATCAAAAGTTAAAGTATTGAAAACCTTGTATACATCATCGGTATATACATCACTTTTTCTGACAAATATGAAAAACAAAAAAAAGGCACTATTGTACGTTTTTTATGAACATTTACAAATCTGTACTATTTGTCTCAGAAATATTAAAATCATTGTCTCACTAAGGGACTATGATTGCTTTGTAGTCAATTATCTTGACATACACAATGTTTTTCTTTTCAAAAGTACTATTTTATACATTTTGAAGATGATATAATTAACTTTTGTCTGACGAACATGGCTGTCTAAACGAAATAGATACCCTCAAATGTTTTAAATGACCTAGCAGGAAATGAGTGCAAAAGATAATAGTCAGGTAAGGATATGATAAATGGGCCTTTTGAATCTAGTAAAATATTAATAATAAGGGGGCTTTGTGTCTGTCTATTTTCGTTAAATATATCTTTATTTTGGCTAAAAATGGAACCAAACGATGATAAGTCAGCTAGACAGATTGACAATGATCCTTTGAATATAGAGATTAAAAGATGATTTAAGAGGAGTAAAACATGTAAAAATCTAAATATAGAAGTTAAGCTTGTGTTTAGTTATAAATTTTAACCGGCTCTTTATGTTAAATCACGTGTCGTTTACAAGAAATGATGATCTTTAGTCCCAAAAGAGAATAAACTTGACAGAAAGTCTAGAAAATAGACCCTGTATACTAAGAACCTTTTTAAGTATTTAAGCAATATATGCATTGATTTCAAAAATAAGCACCTTAACATTTAAAAGTATTATGTATTTTTCTATTCACGAGAGAAGCATCTTCTCTGCAAAGATCATGCAAATCATAATAATTTTGTCAATATTGTGTTTGGAATTGCGCATTTCGTTTTCATTATTTGGTTATATTTTACGAACCCGAGTTCCAAATGCCAGACAATACGCTGAAGGCATACTCGTAATATCAAACAATCGATATCATATCTTATCTGTTTGTTAATGGTACAATATAACCATTTATATTGTATTAAAATATTTATATTATTACTAGTTTAGGTTTATAATAAACAACTTATTCTTACTTGATTGAATGCATTTTACAGAAGTTATGAAGTGATGTCTCATAGATACGTCATAAAGTACGTGGCATTGATGGTAAAAGACGGGCAGCAAACTAATAAAAGCATTCAAAAGTTCCCGAAGTAAGATCAAATGATTCCGAATTGATATTTATTTTCTCAATAGCGTTCAATTCTTGATATGTCGTTTAATATTAATCTAAATTTATTTTTGGAAAAAAGTATATAGTTGATTTTCAATTAGTATTCTGACGTTACACACACATTTGTAACAATCAATGATGACATATCAATCTCAAGGTTTGATAGAGTAATATGCGAGTAATAACATCAATATTTAATGCATATAAAATGTAGTTCTAATATAATACTGAATTATATTTGTTTAGTTCAGTAATCAAATTGAACTATATGCCTCTCCTTCTATGTGCAAATTTAAACAGTGATGTTGACTTGAAATGTATTGGCGAGGTACAACAATGCACAAATCAAACATTATCTGGTATGAATCTGACAATTTGTTAATTTTTTAAAAGTGATAAAGATCATGCATGTAATCATTAAGGTTGAAGATGCCATTGGGCATTGCACTATTGAAGTACTTACGTCCGTTTGTCAAACCTCATTTATAGATCCCAGACAGTTTTCTGTTCATATGCTAATGCACCTTTAGAAATAAAATCTTTTTTGCACCAAATGTTGTCGTTTCAAACAGACTATTTCAGAAAAGTAATAAACAATATGTCAAACATGTCAGACAGTTTGTGATTAAATTTTGGTCATGTTGTGAGACCTCAGTTTCGTATATAAATCACTTAAACATATTTATTACTTAAATGAACAAAACGCACTTTAAAAATTTATCCATTGATATAAATAAATAGGTTTTGGAATAATCATTATAAGAACAACTTTTACGGGACATTGTTCACTTTGAAATCAGCGTCACAATTTGAAGTAACAACCGCAATATAAGAGCGCAAATATGTTCTATATTCTTCACAATTCATAACGTTTAAGATATTTTTAAGTACATTACAAATAAGCTAACACATTCAAACGTTTTTTTTAATAATAAGCATATAATATTTTTATCATTAGTCCTCAGTACATGCTATTAGTCATTTTTGTTACTTTTTGGAATGCAAAATTCGAGGCAGAGAAAGTTTTTCATTTTCCATTTCAATACGAGGGGTGATTCCGTTAATTCAACTTACCCTGTAAAATTATTATCCTGACAGATTAAAGTAAAACATGTACGTAAGATAATATTACAGTTTTAGTTTTACTTCACACAAAGTCCAACTCTTAGTTATTAATGTTAAATATTGTCACATAACTGTGTCATTTTTTCATGACCGTGGATCAGAATACCAGACGTTTGTTCTCATGTTAGGTTTTTCTTCGTTGATATAGTGTTAATTATTTGTCTTAGAAAAAAGATCAATATACATGTATATCTAATCTTTTGTATGTAAGACATATTTGACAAGTCTCATTAGTGTTTTAAGTGCCTTGAACTATTTATGAACCTTTATTTACTAAGGTATCTCTAATATCCTTTGCAAGTACAAAATATCAATGTTCATTCGGCATTGCAATAGTTTACTATGATAAATGACAACTTAATTTGTTTAAAAATAAACAAGTAGTGAAAATCAATAAAAATATAAATAAATAAATAAATAAAAGAAATCGAAAACAATTAAAAGAAAATATATTGAAAAATAAACAACAACAGCAACAAACAAATTAAATATAATATTTGTTTTATTGTTTCAATTTGTCATGTATCGCTAGACATAGCACAAAAATATCTCTTAATGAAAATATCACATGGATTGCAATGACATTAGCTTGCAAAATTTGTGTTTCTGTCTATGAAATATATTTTTATCAGCATTTTTTTAAGAACAGTAAAGTCAATATTGCAATAATGTCATGTTTGTAACAGATACTCGAATTATCTAATACTTAGATAGATCTTGTGTATTTTTTGCCATATCCTGATGTCCAGCATATTGCCGAGTAAAGTCCACAATATGTAATGTTGCCGAAATTTTAATTCACATTTAAACAATGTTTATAAGGATTTTGAGTGCAAAAAACAACAAAAAATATGGAATAGCTAAAATTAAAAACTTATTTATCATTATTTCTATATTCATTTAAAAAGAAGAACATAACAAAAATTTGTCTTTAGCCGTAAATATAATAACATATGACGAAATTTCCGCTTTGATAAATCTTTTATATAAATGCAAATTATTTAAAGCAGTCATTTCATTCAGAGCAACCATATAAATGATGTCTTCATCAAAACAGTATCGTGATTGTAAGTAATATAAACATTTTAATCATGCTTATGTCATATTGCATAGATTATTCGTTATGCAATGATTAAAGAATCAAACCATGATTACTCTATAGAATACAGTGATGTCATGATTCTATAGACCTTGTTAGTTTCACTGAACACTATGCAAATCACTATATTATGTTATTATTACTTAACACAGGAGGCCAGACATAGGAAATAAAGGTCGGACACATACAAAAAGCGTAGAATCAGTTGAAACATGTCATAACCATAAAGACTTGACATTCATATTGTGTATACTTGAAGATACGTGTTTCTTTTTATACCCTGCACGCCTTCCCCTCACAACTCTAGTTGTCAGGGGTATACTGGTTTGAGGCTTTCCATCAGTCTGGCTGTTCGCTTATTTGGCCGTCTGTGCACGCTCTTCATTTGCAAAATACAATGAAACGTAACAGAAATAATTGCCGTGATGTCTACTTACGCATATTGTATGGAATTTGACCTTGACCCATAAATGATTCTGGCCTTGAAGGTCAATTGCCTAAATGTTGTTTTGAAAGGATGTTTTATATTTAAACTTGAATCTTGACATTTTTTTAAGTCAAAGTATTGATGTTTCATAAAAATTGGCGAAATCACTGTTATTAAAAATGAAGAAGATTCATTTTTGGACCAAACATTTTGGACAATATCATCATATGATTTGATAAAGTATAAACTTGTCCTTTAATCATCATTGACCCTCAATGACAAATATGAACATTTATTCGATTTATGTAAAACAAAGTATTTTATGCACGAATATGATTCGTATTTGGACCAATTGACAAGCGAGACAAGATCATCATACTGCCTTCACTGAATACGAATTAAAGACTTAAAATGATCGTAAAGGCATTTATTTATTGTGAAATGAATTTGTGTGTTTGGTTAATACAGGGGCAAACCACCATTAAGAACCAAATTGGGTTATTCAAAATATGAATACTTCCCCTTTAGAGCTCCTTCACGCATATCAGGCCTCTATCAGTGATTAAATAAATTAGTATGGTTCGAGTCTTTTTGTGAGGATTTTTGCTTTAGGAATTAAACTTTTTCTGGAGAAATTGTTAGTATTAGTCACATTTAGTGATAGTTATAGTCTATTCTGTTAATTTTCAATCTATATAATAAAATTTATGTTAATTCATTGGCTGATGTTTGTGTATTTGGGTAATCGGATGAATTCAAATTTCTAACAGATTTGCAGATTATCTTTCAAATTTTTTATCATTTGCTTAGAATTTTCATGAATTAATAATTTATTTAGATAACAAAATGTATATAAAGCCCAAGACCTCGGGTCTTCGGTGGGGGACCATTTCCTTATTTTACAGAATTGAACAATTAAATATTTCAAAACAAACGAGTTGAAAATGTTTCCCCCTTTTTAAAGTCAATGCAGACTAGCACAAGATTTTTATATTTCAAAATCATATTATATTTTTCTTTCGGTAGACATTATTTATAAGTCTGCCCTGAAAAATATAAAGGAATAACTGCAGACTTGTAACAATAATAATAGACAGGGCACAATTTTATGTCTGATAATTACATTTTCTAATTATTCACATTATTAATAAATGATATATGAGTAACGTTTCTGTTTATAGATCATATAAATTAACATATGAATCAAAACAAAAATCCTGCTGTTTATTCATAAGAAAATCAACGGTTTGATAAAATGCAATAACTGTTTGGAATACAAATTAATTCACTAAAGGTGCAGTCAAAAGTAAAATGTACCACGTATGACATATAACTGTTTGATCTTCTTAATTTATGCAATGAACCCAAATTGTTCTTTATGTAGCATTTGCTAAATATAAGATTTAAACCTTTGGTTAAGAGGAAGAATAAAATGAAAGCTTAAATGTGTTTTTATTAGGACGCTTTTGTATATAACTGATTTCTTAAAAGCTTATAATATTATAAACTTGCCGTGTTCAATTATTTAGACATGTCGAATAGGATTTCTTTACGGAACAAAACAGCGGTCAACATTTTTTTAAAATGATATCTTTGCAAATGTTTCCCAATAATAATAAACATAAACTAATGATACATTTCCATTGCTGACTGCAATACAGTAAATACTAACAAAATTAATTTCTGTTGACTGTACTGAATATTTTCTTTAAAAATTTGCTAAAAACCCCCAACTTACATTTAATGGGCAAAAGCACCCATATTGTTAGGATTTTAATATTTTCGATTGTAACTTAATCTGATTTCAAAAATTATATCTTATGAAGTTTTTTCTTCTCTAAAAATCGGGATTTCATCTTGACAATGAATCTTGTGTAAGAGATTCTTATTGCTTCCTCATGCGGAGAGGATCAGAAATCTCCGGTCTAGTTCAAAATCATTTAAAAACCATAATTGCAATGTCAAAGCAATTGAGATAACAGTGAACGTCTGGAATTGCCTTCTCAAGATAAAAGATAAACCATTTACATGAGTACAAGGCAATTGAGAATCTTAGAAGAAACCTGAAAACATAAATTGTTAGTTTCCATTAAAGGCATACTTTGCCTCAGACATTTATTGTTGAAAAAGAATTAACAATACTAATTGCCTCAATGTTTTGATATTTTTAGTTATAAGATGATAAAAACTTTGTATATCATAGACACAATAGTTAACCATATACTAAAGAAAAGAAAAACAGAAAAAAGATACATTATATTAATTACAACAAAACATAAACAAAAAATCAAAAGAAAAAAAAATAGAAGAAATTTAAAAAAAAAGAGTAAAGTAATGATTCGTTTAACGGAAGAAAAATCAAAATCATAAAACATGAAAGGTAGCAAAATGCAAATTGCCAACAGAAAGATTGTTGCAAAACATGCTTATGTATATTGCAAACTTGAGATATAAACTGTTTAGCATAATGGGCCTTTAAATTTTGCAAAATGTATCTCCAGACTGCAGATGATGTTTTTACACCAACAAACTATATATCAGCTAGACATATTGACATTAATCCTTATAAAATAGAGTTTAAAGGATTCTTTTAGAGGAGAAAAAATGGCTTACATGGTGTGGACGGATCCAGAAACAGAAGCTACGGTGTTCATTAATATAGAACTTAAACAAACTATTTCATTACTTATTTCACGCATATTTACACAAAATATAACATCGGAATCAGCTTGAACATTAGAAGAAAACAGTTAATAATAGATTATCTTGGGTTATTGTAAACTTTGATTTCAGTCTTAAATGTGACTGTTCATTGAAATTTAAAAAACAAAGTTTAGGAAATTACTTTCGCGATAGTATTGTGAGGAAGCTGTCCAGCTTGCTTAGGGAACGTCGAGTTCTACTGAGGTGCCAGTTCATGCTTAAAATAATGCACGAAAGGGCACCTGGGGTCTTCCTTCACCAGTCGCCATATGACCTATACTAAGCAGCTTTAAGCGTTGTTGTACAGACTGGGTTATAAATGAATACTTAAAATCTTTGTTAAGAAGTAATCAATCAGCCTGTATAAGAAAGAGATTTTGTTCTTTAAAAATGCAAAAAAAAGTACTGCATTTATATACCACCATTCAGCAATTTGATTTTATTCCATTAATTTATTATTCAGTAATGCAGAAAATGTGTTTATATAAGATAACAACAAAATGCACAGTGGTGATTCTTTTCTATTGTTTGTAAATTACATTGCTTGGTAACGGATGTGCAAAATGCAAAGTAGTAAAATATAAAGTGAAATAAAATATACGTTTTTTTATTCAAGATGTGATTTTTTAAATAAATCGTCATTGATATGTTCAGCGAGTTTTCGAATTCTCTAATGATTTAACAAGGGCTTTTGCTATGATAACCTATTATAACCGGTCTATGCCTTCTTTACAGCAGACGACCTGTAACATAAACATGAGCGGTATTTTCACCGGTTACTATTAACTCGGCATTATTTACATATTGTTAAATTTCGTATACAGAAATGTTAAGTGATTGCGGTTATATCCTGTTACATCCGCGGAGATATTTAGGAATAAAGAGTATAATTGTTTTTATATATAATATATATCCCAAGGTTATGGAATCACCGTTCATTCATTTCACTATCATTTTAACATGCATCTTTTAAAGATGCAAATATAATTTGAATACTTGAATATATGTCAAGGCAAAATAATTACAAAAAGCTGATTTCAGAATAATATTTCAAAGTATTTTGAGTGACAGAGAGATAGAAATAAAAATTACGTAACAGGAGTATAAACATAACGATATCAAGCATTTAAATCGGACTTTTTTATCTTTTTAATTTGGATTAACCATAAAGCATGCTTATAAAAGTATTCAAATTATGTACTCAGTTACAAAGAAAAGTCCAGATCACAAGCAATGTAGACCATGACCTGGCTCCCCTTTAACGGTTCAGAATTACAGCCACCATTATCCCTGCGTAATCGTAAAAGACGCCTGAAAGCAATGATATTTATACATTAATATTAAAGGTTTTGTTCTTTTTTCCTTATTTGTAGAACAAATTTGACGTAAAATCAGAAATGTTTGCTTGAGTGCCAAACATGTTTGTCGAATTTTTTTTCAGACAAGAATCCATAAAACTAAGTAAAGAAGAGTTCATAAATAGTTCAAGCGTTGTAAATGTAAACTGAATATTGTTTTAACAGATTACCAGTAGGCATCATATTCTGAGATTCATACAGTTTTAGTATTTTGATTAAGGATTAAAGTTATCTGACAAATTCGGCAATTTTTGCTAATTTGCTTTTTCCACACGCGTTAATTATTATTCTAGTTCATAAACGGGTGCTGGATAGTAGTTTTATTCTTGATGATCAATGGGTGATTATTTAATGATAATTTGACCATTACTGACATGGCAAATGTGCCGAACGGCTGTGGTTTTAACTATGTTTTTGAGTAATGACATGAATCGAGAAATATGTCATAAATAACAAAGAAATGTCTGTAAATCAAAATGATTGCTGAATTCTCAATACTAAATTAAATCACAAGAATTCGGAAAATAGCAACCTACAAAATTATCATTTTTTAAATGACATAAGTTCGTGTAACTAAGAATACATCAATATATGCATGTACTTTCTAATGCGATAGTTAGATATCATGCTGCAGGCATCAGCGACATCACCTTTATAATAACAATGTTTCTCTGTAGTTAATTTCATATTTGAGTATTATTTTTATTCTTGTCTTATATCGTTATATTATCCCCAGTAACTTCTGATTACCACACGCATTACAAGATAACACACGAACCATTACCCTTTAAGCTTCCTCATTAATCACGCTTGCAAAGACAAAACCATGTTTTAACAATACAGAAAATACGCATTATTGTTTTCTGCAGATATGATTAATGAGTCTCCTTAAACCTTCGTTTGCTGATTCTACGCCTATTTGTTAAACAAAATCGCATTGACCTTGTACTGTCGACAGCTGCACCGTAACATTTTACTCTGTTTCCTCATGTTTAAGCATTCTTCCATGACTGTGTGGTGTAAAATATGGATATATTACTCGTTATAGAAGTTGCTAAAGAGAGTTACGATACGGGCGAATATTACCTAAATGAGATAAATATGACCCGAGACGACTTGTATATTGAATGAAGCAAACTTGAATGGCAATTTTCAACTGTTTTCAAAGCAGTGCAGAAAAAAACCGCACTTACTCAACGGTTGCTGTAACGCTGCGCAATAAAATCTTACCAAATATAAAGTCATTATTGCGGTGTAACTTTTTTTTTTCAATTAATGACATTAATCGAGAAATATATCATAAAGAACAAAAAAACGTTTTTACATAAAAATGATTGCCGAATTTACAGAACTCAGTAAAAGAATTAAAAATTAAAAAATTCTTAAAATAGCTTCCTACAAATTGTCCTTTTATAGATGACATAAGTTCGTATAACTAAAAATACATCAATATATGCATATAATTACTAATGCTATATTTTAATATCATGCTGCAGACATCAGCGTCTTTTCTTTTACAATAACAATGTTTCTCTATCGTTTATTTTATATTTTAGCATTTTTTTTATTCTTGTCTTATATCGTTATATCACCCCCAGTAACTTCTGATTACCTCAAGCATTACAAGATAACACACGAACCATTACCCTTTAAGCGTCCTCATTAAGACAAAATCATGTTTTAACAATACAGAAAATACGCATTATTGTTTTCTGCAGATATGATTAATGAGTCTGCTTAAAGCAAAGTATATTTCAAAGATAGTTAGTACAAAAGACAAAAGAATGATGAAAAGTAATACATGTTTCATTTATAATAAGACTGCAAAAACATCGCGAAAAACTCGAGCTGTTTCAAAGTTTAGAATTAACGAAGTCGTCTTTAGTGCCTCTTAAAAACTGCGAAGAAGTTTCAGGCTTCTACGCTTCAAGGCAGATAATAGTAATTAGTCTGAAAAAGGCAAATTGATTGTAATAATGAGACAATTTTTGTTCGTAATGCGTTGTATAAATGTATCTGTTCTTTCTCAATTTGTGTTGGCATGATTGCCAAATTGTCTATGGTTTACATGCATCATTGTTCATTCACGGTCATTGTACTTTTATTCTTATTCTTTCTTTATATCATGACACCTAAAACAGACAACCTTTTATCATATTTTCAAAATAAGTTCTCATGGTGGCCGACTTAAAAATAAACAAAACAGATTCTGTCTCAATTTATCATCATTTAGAAAAAACGATGGCATAATCATTGCGTAGAAAAACTGGTGTACATTAGACATTAACCGTTCCATCATGTTTGTAACTTATATCATACAACAAAATTACATGGTAGTCGATGTAGAAAATAAAAACTATAATAATTCGTTTTCACAGATACGTTATACATAACGAAGTCAAGTAAATGTTCACTGAATGCATCAATCACTTTTGATAATAATTTAAGAAATGCCAAACCTTTTCTGCCACAAATGAGGTTCAATATAGAAATAACATTAAGCTCTGAAAAAAAACCTATTAGATATCTCATTGTAAAAAAAGGATAAAACAGTAATTTTTATTAGTATGTAGATTTAGCCTGAGGTAAAGACAAAATACGTTTACAAACATGTCGACCTATAACTAGTTAACTGCATTGTTTGTGCTGAAATAATAGTATTACAATCTAACATTTCCATTACAATATCCTCATCGGCAGAAAGCTGTATACTGGTGTATGTGTTAATGTTGAATAAGTTATCACGTCATACAACGTTTGAGTAACATATGAAGCAGAATAACCACACGTTAGATATATATGTGATTTTGGCAATGACTTAATTTCAAACAGGTATCGCATTCAAAATTATGAATTTTTCATGAAATTGTAAAATGCCATTTTGGATATACACATTTTTTTGAAAATCCTTAAAATTAATAATCAAACAAGTTAACACTTGATTAACACCAAATTTCGGTCGATGTGTGTTAAGGACATATAAATACTTATTTTGTTGTTCAAAGTTTGTCTCGAAATTGTTTATCGAAGTTGGGGTGTCTCATTTTTACTATCTTTAACTATTTAGCAATACAATACTTCAGTTTTGACTTCGTTGATTGAGATTTGCAGCTGTAGTTGTCTCATCATTAGTAGTTTATTTAAGATGTCTGTGAATACACTTGAGATATATTGATCAGTTTTATTAATAAAACTGAAGATGTGCAGACGTTATGCACGTATAATATCTGATAGAAATCTTGAAAATGTTGCAGACTCCGTTCATTTGAGCCTCTTCATCAACGGAACTGGAAAATGTAAGCTTCTGTCCACGTCCCTAAGCATAAATCATCATTCAAATATGAATTGTAAAAAAATGAATTTAGAATCATCCGGAGACTTTTTTACATTGCTGATTCCACATCATAGCACCTTCACAATGGGTAAAACACTTTTTATTATGACATTTATGAACAATATTTTTGATTAACTGGATAGTATTCGAATTAATGGACCATCTTTTACTTACCATCAGTCATAAAACAGCGGAAGAATTTGTTTAAAATATTTAAATTAATTAAAGTTGTTCAGCCAAGTGTCTTAACTTTTCGTCTCAAATTAATGTTTTCTAATGTTTAATATGTACGCCAAAAATAATAATAGCTAAACCAAGAAATAAAGTTCTGTTTGATATTGTTGAAAAGCTTAATGTAAATTATAAATGTATGAAACAAACAAAAGTTTAATTTTAAAATCTCATGATTATCTTGTTTATCTAATGTAAGCTGGAAGAGAAAAAGAAAATTTATTAAAAGTAGTGTATAATATTTGATAATATCTTTTGACATTTTCGATTGAAATATTGCAATACAAACTAAAAGTGTTTCAAAATGGAATAGCCGCCACAAAGACGGCACTGGTTCCTCTTAAAATGTTTTACAAATTGTTAAAATAATTACCTTCTAAAAACAACATTATTCAAAGAACTGACACGATAAACACATTATTCTAATCAAATATTCCCGATACTTTCTATATGTTTTGTAGGATTTGTTTGTTAGACCACTTTTTTAAAAGTAAATATTGTTTTTAATTTAGTGCTCTTTGGAAAAAGACAATCAGTTATGGAATTCTTCTATTTTAGTTTAACAAGAATCAACTTCTTGAAACCAAATCTTTTGATAATCTTATAGTGAGATGTCACAGTTAAAGGTCGGTAAAGACGACAAATTTAAATAAGAAAAATAAAGTTTTACAGTTGCTATTTTATTGAAATATTCATGACCGTTTATTACAGTAATTTGCACATCACCATTACTTATGGCCTGATTTTAAGATGAAATATCTAGAGAAAACTACAGTCTTTATAAAAGTATCATTTGAAATAGTGAAAGATTGAGCTCAGTTAAAACGATATTATGCCTACTTTAGATTAAATGGTGGGTGTTCAGGTCAAATTAACTGTAGATTTCGCCGTTAATACTTTTATTATATATTTTGGTTCATGTGTATAATCAATTACCCACTGTCTTAAAGAAAATTCTATAAAAAAACGAAAAAGTGTGCATAATTTCAATATAATTTAAAAAATGCCGTACTTGAATAAACTTTGTATATAATTTTAAAAAGAAATGTGCTTCAGCATTTAAGGTACCGTGTCATTAAACATTAATCAAATATACCTACCAAGAAAACCATTTAAAAATATGCTATATAAAAGAAACATTATAATATATACAAACAAATTTCGCTGTAAATCTAGATGCATCCAAACAGATATCTGTCAAAAGATTCAATGTTTTCCTTTCAAAGTCTTATGAAAGTATCAGCTCATAAACTTCATTTTAATTTTATTCTCATAATACAGTGCTAATGGTTTTTCCACTCAGACATGGCGGAAACATATTGTAAAACGATATTGTGATAAAGAAAGTTAATTGTCCGATATATCCTCAATTAAAATTTTTTATGATGACAATAAAGATTGCTGAGTCTTAATACATCAGATTGAGTGCAAAAGATCTAAACAATGTTTCGTGGGTTAACCAGTATCTGGTCTATACACAATTTTAGATATAAAGGGAAAATGATAAACAATGAAATCGAAAAAGCAAATAACTTATTTTGTTTCCGTCCTCTATCTCCTTAATTGTTTTGTAAAATCATTGGTAGTTTGTCATTTTTCATTTTAATTTTAGGGCTTGTTGTGTTTACCAATTTGATAGTCTTCAAGTATTGTCATAGGTACCTGTTGGAACAGGCGGATGCAAAAGTTATCTGGCTATTATAAATTGTCCTTTGGTAAAATGTAAATTAAGATGAGAAACTCATGAGATATGTATATACTTTCTGAGTGAAGTTGTATCTTATAACGGAACACCTTTAAATGAAATTCAATCCTCTTCCCAGAAATATACAGTGTATATTTAACTATACTATCTGAAGCATGTAGTATAAACAACATTGGGTCAATACCAAGTCAGTCAATTGCAGGTAGCACAATTATGATGTTAAAGCATTATAAACGGCCAACATCGAAGACAATTATTTGAACATAATAACTTTGCTAACACAATTTATTTTTTTGCAAAATGCAAAGAAAATAATAATAAAAAAACATACAGCAACAACAACAACAAAAACATCCCCCAAAAACAACAACAACAATAAATAAATAAAAAACAAATGAAACCACACCAAGGATCCAAGGATAAGTCAAGACACATTTCGTGATAATTTTTTCTCCTTGCTTAGAAGCTGCAGCATTGCAATGACCTTTTATGCGGTTATTTCTTGGATATTTCAACATGTATTCGTTATTAGATTATATTTGACATCACTTATATAGCCTGATCAATGGTTGCTCATTCATCAAATTGTATGTCAATTTAAGTAGTGTTTTTAGCACCAATTAAAAGTTTATTTCATTTTTATTACGACAGCTTTAGCATTTATTTATTACTGATAAAGATCTATCTTAAAATTTGAGTTTTATCTGCAAATTTTCTCGGGAGTAGAAATAAATATAAAAAAGATCTTAAAATGTTTTTTTCCTTATCACCAGGCATGTTATTGCCCAATATCCAATAGAAACTCCTTATCTCCTACCAAACCAATGTAAGCTGTTTTGGCTGGTTGTGCAACATCGGTTTGACATGAGAGAAGTCATTATTGTCAATAAATGTATTTCAAACATCTGTAGAACGTTAACATGCGCAGTTTTATATTTTGTTTTTAGAAGAAATCCTACTGCAAGTCTCTTATAACGTAATATACCAAGCGGAACAATTTGAATTTTATTTTTCAAAAAAGGTATTTATTCTCATGATGATAACAAACAGTAAGAAAGACAACATTGTCATAGGCGCTTCCAGAAGAAAAAAGTAAATGACTAATTAGTATATTCAAAGTGTATACCAAATGGTAAGAATGAAATATAAATTTGCCTAAAATATAAAAAAGACTGCATAACTCTTTTTAATATAAATTGAACATTACACGTAAATTCCGATGTATATTTACAAAAATGTCATTGGGCTGTTGGATCAGTTATCTATCGTTCATGCGAAGTTAATTTTAAACTGAAAGCATAATCTATTGAGACTTTCTCTCACTATATATCATAAGATAGGCATCCTGTCGCTTTAAAAATAAGCGCAGTAACATCCTATCTATAAATATATGTTTTAAAACATATTAAAATAAGAAGTTATATGCTTATTTTCGTTCATGTTTTAACTTTTAATAACTTACGAATATTCTTTTACAAAATTGACAGCCTTCTGCACAAAATTCATTGTAAGACAAGGTTACAACATTAACAGTTTATTTTTCCTTTCAACGGTTAAACTTGAAATATGAGGTAATTTGAGATGGCTACACTGACAAGTAAATGTGAACACTTGTTTTGGTTGCAAAAATAAGTAACATATATAGTATATATATATAGTATAGATAGTAACATAATAGTTGCTGCATGTAAAGTGTTTCCAGCATGTTTAATGAAACGTTTCAATCGTTTGATAAAAAGGACGAAAAAAGAATCCCCCCCCCAAAAAAAAAAACCTCACCCCCCCCAAAAAAAAAACAAAACAAAAAAAACAACAAAAGACAAAACAATCGGTCAAAGTAAATTCAATTACAGTTTTTCATATCTACGTCTGGTAATAGAACAAATATATAAAGGTTTAAAACGTCAAGTTGTAATATGAAATATCAGTCAAATACGGTCACGCATACACATTAAATGATGATGGTATTTTTTATTGGCCTCTTTGGTTTATACAAATGTATTTTAGTTCGATTGTGTTGGAAGCTATAAGCTTATTGAAACACTCTCGAATCCGTTCCTGGAACCAAACAGTACTAAGCAATGAATGTAAAGTTTCCTGCTCAAGGAAACAACGGCTTGCCCCTGACAGGATTTGAACCCACGCGGTCAGCAATCCTTAGATTATTAGTCCGACGCGTTAACCACTCGGCCACGCCGCCACTTAATTATTATAAGTGTGGTATACAACATCAATTACAACATACAGGATATTTTAGGCTTATACTTAGTAACAATTAAACTGGCATTTTATATAGTTGGCAATTTGTCAATAAGTACATTGTTCTACTTTATAGATATTTTGTATCAGCAATGATACAACTTTCATTCATCACATCAATCTTTCTTGTTTGACAAAGTCAAATTATTTTCTAGTCCGAGAAGGCAGGAATATATTGTTAGAATATGAATAAAAATAACATTGGATGATATTCATTTTGTCAGTGTCAGATGTATATAATTTACACATTCAGATAAATCAACAAAGTTATAAATATATGCAAGGCTTGTATTATTTGATTGCTTAATATTTTTAAATAATTATAATATCGGTTTTACACAATCTCTAACAAAACATTAATTGATAGAAGATATATGTTTTTCTTAAATTCTATTTTTTACGTTAAATTTACTCATCTTAAATCGTGCAGATTTAAGCGATGGCGTTTATATTATTGATCTATGTGCTAAAGTGTTAACCATGTTACCAGGCATATTGCATAATGAACTAACGTCAAATTGAGTAAAACGGACCACGAATTCTTATGACTGCGGTCGCTGCTGTAAACTGTATTTGTACTATTGATTTTATCTAGTGTCCAATCCAACATACCACCGTATTCACAAATACCAAAAACCTTTTTTTTTTGTTTTCAACAGAATGGTTTATTCAATAGTTAACAGTATGTTTGTAGACTAAACAACTTGGGTATCGCACTGCTAACAATACAATAACATTCTCTTTTTACATTAACGAAATTACCAGCACTGGACTCGCCCTTGTCTCTCACTAAAATGTCTACAGCATAAACGATTCTTCATTGACGACGTCATAGACTAAAATCCTATCTTTCTTTCTTTAAAATTAAATGAACAATATTTTCACTGTGATGTTTTTATACTTTCTTGAGATATAATCACCTTTCCAGAATAAGTGTTATAGCGCACAGTGAAATTGCATTGTTTAATTAATGAACATTTGAAAATGACCTGCAGAAAACCTTACCATGTTTCTACTACGTAACTGCCGAAAGCTTTGAAAGACCTTTTGAACATACTTCGACATTTATTGGTAATTTATGTGGATTCAAAGTGCTGTTTTCAATGTGTTAATTATTTTCTTTGATTGCTTAATGATATATTACTTTTCATTTCATTTTCGAAGGTTTAATGAGAAAAAGCAAGAATTTCGTGGTATGCTGTTTTGTTTTTAGGTTTTTAAACATCTGAATTACAAACGGACGCAACCGTATTTAAAGTTGCAATCGCTTTTACGATAATTCTCATTCACCCCTTGATATAAATTCATTACGTATTGTTTCTGTTTCTCTATAACTTAAAGGTTGGTCCTTTAAAATATATTATACATATACATGAAATTCAAAATGCGCTAGATTAAGTAAAGAATGATTTACCTTGTCATGCTTTTGTAAAAGATCGGATAATGTTTTTTATTATGCATGCATGCACCATTTCAGTGTTGTTCGTTTTGATGTTGATTTCGTTATACATGTGTATATGTCTTTTTTTTTTGGTCTTGTTCTTGACGTGTTTTTCTATATTTACTTTTTGTGTTGTCTCTTTTTATGTTTTGTTATGTTTTCTTACTTTAATATGTATAATGTGTAAAGTATGTTTATCTTGCATTTACCCTTCTTGTTCACAAAAATTTGCCAATTTTATAAGAAAGCCTTGAACAATAATATGTAAACTATCATACAAAACATAAGCCAAAGCTTTGTTTAAGAGCACATAAAAGTTAAACTTGTCAAGTAAAACGTACTGTACTTAAATGTCTGATAATCACAAACAAGGAGAAATGTATTCGTTGAAATAACTTTGCTGCTATGACTCTCATATATCACATGACATATGTCTATTTCCGAGGAGAATATGTATCAGCAATATATTGAAAGACTATAAAGACGATGTAAAATGCACAATTATCACGCAACCGGATTTATTATGACAAATAACAAATTTATGCATCAATACGGAGTAAATGTCTTATCGTCCTTGTCTTATTGTCTGGTTTTCAGTAATAAGGTCGGTCAATTATATATCGTAAGTGTGTTTGTGTGATACTATAATATGAAAATGCTTAAAAATATACATAACTGACATCTATTTCCTTTTCATAATTACACGTATATAAAACATTGCCAGCTGTTATAGACTTTAATTACATTAATAATTTAATATTGTCTGTCCAACTCTATACATTTAACATAACTCTTAAAAGTAACAACAATAAACAAACAATTTATTTATTGAACAACAAAATTGTTTTTATTGTATTGCCATATATATCTGATATTTTGTTTTGATTTTAAATTATAATTGTAAATCATCAGACGTATCATCTTTCTTTCACTCTTTTGACTTACTTTAACTCTACGCTTTTTTTGGTCAGTATCAAATAATAATTTGGATGTAAAAATGTTTTTCCATTATATTTATAATATGTATTGTTTTACTCGAAATTAATTTTATAATATAACAATGGTATAATGATTGTTGTGCTAAATATTTGCTGTAAAAAGTCTAACACAACTTGTGTTCTTGTTTTTTTTCCAGATTTATTTACTCTACTGGTTTGATCTTTCACAATTATGTGACAAAGACTTCTTAAATCTGTTTATCACACACCCGTGCCGATTTTGCGACTCCGTAAATATGGTATTGCACGGTCGTCCATATATTTTGACGTGACGTCATTAGCGTTATACAAACATAGTGTAAAGACGCGCTAAATGTTAGCGTTATACTATAGGCGCGGCAATGAAAAATGACTCTTATTTCACTTTAAAATTTATTTTGGGTATGTGATAAATAGAATATTAAATTCGTGTAAGTTCATTACTGAATTTATTGCACTCGTTGAATAAAATAATATTATGCTCGCCAGAGGCTCGCATAATATAATTTTATTCAACTCGTGCAAAAAATTCAGTATTGAACTTACACTCATTCAATATCCTCTATTTAAGGTATTATTTCATTAAAGCATGAGATGGATGCTCTAATGCTACGGGACTTGTGATAACAAAATAAATTTCAAGAAACATCGTAAAAGGAAAAACGCATATTTACAGAAATGAGATAGTGTTGAAATAAGAGTCAAGAATGTAAGTCATTATCAAACAGGATGACAAAATTTCACCATTGTTTTGCGAAATGACATAATAACATAACTGGTGAACTAAATATTCTACGGCATTTGCTCAACTTGACCCTCTTCAACTCAAGTGATGGTTTCAATGAACACAACTTCTTGTTAATCTATATTTCCATAGTTGACAGTTTAAAAAAATTATTATTATACTTCATATATGAGAACTCCCTTCCATTTGAAAGAAAGATTTTAAGTCTTACAAATGTGGCATAGTACTTATTGGCATAGTACTTATTGTTAGGTTATTATGATTTATGTTATAGTGTTTATGTCTAACTTTGCAAGGAAAAATTGGCTTATATTGATTGTTTATACTAAGATGCTAATGTATCTTGAATAGCACAGCTCCACGCCAAGTATTCAATCTCTTGACCGTGAGCCCTGACGCAACAATCATATTTTTTCACGAACTTTTGCAAGATAACAATTTACCATTAGCTTCTAACTTTTCATCTAATGCACTGAACGATCCTTAGTAAACACTTCATACATTAGACTATTAATATTTCATTTCTATTATACGAATATTAATTACTGAAGCAAGACAGATCTTACATTAAGCAGGATGTGAATGATTTGTGACAGACAGTCGGAACAAAACGCCTATTAAGCATCTTGTTTTATCCACCAGTGAAACACAATTATTTATGAGTCTGCCTTGCAGTTTTATATTTTGCATCTAACGCATTTTCTTAATATAATGCTTTTAGTTTTATACTGAATATGTAAATATGTGAAGGGAAATGACAATGCACTGACAACGAAAGTCAAATTTATTCTTATAAAATATATAATTAAAAAGACCTTATTTCATTTTAGAATTAGATTTATTTTTTATTTGATTAAAAAATTATTTGCCATAATTTTATAATAACTTTGTAAGAAGACGTAACTTATTGATGTCATTTTCCTTCCCCAAGCTGTCTTTGTGGTTGTCAATTTACAAATTTTAACTACATTTTACCACAATTTAAAGATTATGCTTAGGACCTACTCATTCTTCTTGATCAAGTTGATCAAGGGTATCGTCGGGGCGGAATTCCTTAAATGTTGCTCTCCTTTGTTGATCTTTCTATTCATATTCTCTAACAGTTGTGTCAGTCGTTGTCCACATTAGACATAAAACGAATACTATTTATCTGCTATTTGGATAAAAGTTACAAATATTTGTTTCTTTAAAGGACAACAAATATGGTTTGAAAGTGCAAGTTTTCAAATGTCCAATTTCAAATCGTTTTGCATGACTTACGTTAATTTAGCAAACGAAGTTTTGGCATGCAGAAATTTTAACATTATTCATGCATTATTCATTTTCCCTAAACGTACACAAAACAAGGACTTGATCAATTTGAAAAAGGAAATTAGTGCTTAATGGAGCTAGGTTGTTACTGTATTGTTTTTGTATTGTTGAGCTAATACATGATTAGTACAGTACATAATGTTTATTGTTTTTTAGTAAGAATGCTTCCTTCTGGAAAAAATCAAATCATACTCATACTTTAGTTAGCTGTATTGTAATTGAATCTCCTATGTAAGATATATCGATAAAATTTGATAACTTTTTTCTCAATATCACATCGTTTATTGTTAAGTTTCAAACAATGTGTAATTAACAACTCTGTAAAAAAACAACCTTAAAATCAAATGTTATGTATAATTACATGTATTGGTTTTGAAAAAGGTTCTTATCAAAAGCAAAAGGTCGATCAAGTTCATGTATTATTCAACAAAATGCAATCGAACGCACTATCAATATGAAATTTAAACATGGTGTCGCTTTGCACTTCAAAGTGTACGCATTAATTTTGAAAGAGACAACGCATAGACAACGCATAGAAACCTTTTGATTTAATTTATGTCATTTAAAAAGGCAAATATATTTGTCAGAAAAGGCTTACTAATAAGAATATAATTCAGAACATTTAAAGATGAAACATAATTTCAAATAGAAAAATGTAACACTGGTTTGATTTTTTTATCCGTAGGAACTGACCACTAGTGCCGTATTATTTTTAAAATGTTAACTACCAATTGTGCTCGATACGTTTTGTTTCATTCTTATCAATTATTTTCTTTATTTTTGTTCTTTTGTTGGCATGCATTTGATACTTTTAATATTATCACACATGTTTGACAAAACAACATATTTTATCCTGAACATAAATTGTAACACTTATCAAATCCTTATTATTATACTCCAGTGAGAATAACTGAGAATAACGTTTCAACAGTGACAGTTACCACTCTTAAAGATACGTTTAAAAACACTGATAATTGTTTCAAACATGTCATGATAATGGTCTATACTTATTTCTACTTTACGGATATTTTTAACATCATCTGGTATAAATTACAATAAAACAATGTGTAGGAAATTATTGACAGGCAACCGGAACAAATACACGTTAAAGTATCTTGTTTACTCTGCCAGAGCACACTAACGTCTTGTTTGTTCTAGAATTGTGATATTATGGTTAGATCAAACTGGTTTTTTTTACCTTTTCTTCGCTTTCAGTTTTGGTGCCAACATGACCTACATTACCCAAAGATCTTAAACGAAATTCCATTTAAGTATTGGGATATAAAGAAAATGCTAATCATTGAATAAAAACTGTTAAGCAAAAACCTGTGTCAAAATCAAATTTGTTTAATTTTTCAACTTTTGTCTTCTGAATATTCAAATGAACTGTTAAATTGTGTGTATTAAATTGTTATATTTTTGAAAGTATTCTATCAACACTGCTAATAGAACTTGAACGGACAAATCAAAATGAAATACAGAAATATCAAAATGCAGGCTGATGTTGTTAAACTAACATAGAGATGACGCGTGAACATCGCCTTTATACAAATGTTTCTAATCAAATAATTCACCTTGCCCAATATCAATACATTTTGCATATTTTGTCAGACATTTCTGGTCATGACTCCGAAATACATAATCTGGTATATTCATAATAAAAACTATTTATTCCAGTTAACCGAACAATGAAGGAACATGTAGTATTTTGTTTAATCCATCGGTCCATTTTCATTACCTATGTTTCTGCAAAAAAAACAAAGTAAAACTTCTTCCAATGGTTTGGTCGAATTCAATAAACGAAATATTCAAATCGTATTTTTTATTTGATTTCATGTTCAATTTGTAAAGGACTCGGACTTCAAACTACTTGCCTCTCACCGCCTGGGGTTTTCTGAAACTCTCATGTGAGGAAGCTATCCAGCTAGCTTACAGAACGTCGATGGTTCAACTCAGCTGACCACTCGAGTCTAAAGTAATGCGCGAAGGGGCACTACACGTTTTTTTCAGCCAGTGAATCTAGACAATTGCCACATCATAACTACTGTGTTGCTGCGACGTAAAACCAAACAAAACCAACAGAATGAATATTTTTTTTTTCATGAAAATATTTATTTTCCGGATTTCTACATAATTTGACTTTAAAACAATTTATAATACAATATTTTCTAGCGTCTAGACATGCTGCTTAACATCGTCTTTTTTCACAATTTTTAACAGTAAGGTAAAGTGATGCTCAAAATATCTGACATTTTAAAAGTATTTTTCAGTTTTGAAATTTTGCAAGTGAAAAAATTGAGTATCTGAATAGAAAATTTGAAGAACAAAACAAGATACGTGCTTTTCTGCTGTATGTAGCAATTCTTATATACAACTTGTACTTTGTTTCTAGTCCAGTGAACTTTATCAAATATAGAACAGTAGGCTGACGCAAGTAAATATATTTCTATTCATATAACGTTTCATTGTAGTCATTATCTAAGTAAACTTGTGAAATTCATAAAATCAGTAGAACACGCTTTATTAACAGATTTATGACTATACGTATATACATGACCTTCGTAATGTGATTTTATATGGAAAGAATTACAAATACATTGATAATTTGAGTGTATATGAAAATGATACTTATAAACCCCATGCCAGCCGACAAAAGGGATACTGCACCTTTCATTAAATTTGGTAAAGCAAATTTTGAGATTGATTACAAAATATAGACCATGAGATATATAAATAATTCTCAATACTCTTATTTACAAATTGAAGTAGATATTAAAGTGCCAGTCCAAAAATAAAAGTATATATAAATTCTTCAGGTTTTTAGACAGAATTTGATATAGGCTTTGGCAATGTAAATGGGTTTCTAAGATTAAACAAATCCGGTTACTAAAATGTGTCATTTGCAATTTCTTATATTTTTAACGGAGATTATCGTATTATTTATATAATATATTGCATGGTCTGATATATATCCCATACTGTATTAATTAATCAGACATTTGACAGCAGTATTGTGTGTCTCTTTACACGTCTGGAGAACTTCCGCGAAAATTACCAATCACTTGAACTGATAAATTGCTAATTTAAAACTGAACCTAGTTCAGACTGAAAGCGGACAAAATATATCTAATATTACATGCAACCCTATCTGTGTCTTACTGACAACATTTAAAACCACGACTTTTAAAATTATACTAAAGAATATTGTGTATTAAAGCCGCCGGTATTCTTTAGAAAGTCTTTACATTGATTATTTATTATTTTCATAGATGTCTTTGGCAAAGTTATTTCCTTTTGACGAACCTCATTTACAGAAGCCAGACTATTTTGTTTCATATGCCAATGCATCTTTAGAAAGAAATCTTTTCTGCACCAAAAGTTGACTTTTTAAACAGACTATTTCGGGAAAGCATAAACACTATCTCAACCATGTCAGACTATTTGTGATTGTATCTTGGTCATGTTGTGAGGCCTCAGTTTCGTATACTTCAAAGATAAGAATTCACTTTAAAAGATTTATCCATTGATAGTGTCTATAAATGAATATGTTTTGGAATAATCATAATAAGAACACATTTTATGGAACATTATTAACGAAGAATATTCCATTTTTCGAGGCAGAGAATGTTTCATCGCCTTGCAATTTCACTTTTAATGTAACTTACCCTGTAAAAATATTGTATTGACAGTTTAATGTATATCATGCACTCAAGATAATATTACTTTAATACTATACCTTTTGTTACTGGATACCAAGTCTAACAATCTGTAACTTATGTATAGTATTTTCATATATGTGCGTCATTTTTACATGACCGTGGATCTAAATACCAGACGTTAGTTTTTATGTGTTTTTTTGTTCGTTGATAAACTATTAACTGTTTGTCTTAGAAAGATCAATATACATATATGTCTTATCTTTTGTATGTAAGACATATTTGACAAGTCTCATTTAGTGTTTTAAGTGGCTTGAACTATTCATGAACCTTTATTTACTAAAGATTCTCAATTTTCCTTTTTACGTACACATTAATGAACGCGGAAAATATTTTGCAAAATCCCATAAAATGGTATCATAAATTATGAACTGCAACCGTTAGCTATGATAAATTGCTACATAATTCTGTTTACCTAGTATCTGAACTAAGGAAAAAGAGAAAAAATAAAACATGGAAAGAAGAGAAAAAGATTAAAAGAAAATATATTGAACAATAAGCAACAATAACGTCACCAACGACAAGTTAAGTTTCGATTTAAAGTGATCTTTCTTTTATTGTTTTAAATTGACCTGTATCTGAGCACAATATCGCTAGACACTCATCTGGAACATAATAAAAAATCTCTTAATGAAAATAGCACATGGTTCGAAATGACATTTAGTTGTATAATTTGTGTTTCTTCCTATTCAAACTATTTTATATCAGCAAAATGTCACTTGAAGATTTCTTAGAACAGTATAGTCAATATTGCAATAATGTAATGTTTGTAAAAGATACTAGAATTATTCAATACTGAGATAGATGTGTGTGTTTTTGCAATATCCTGATGTCCATCATACTGTCGCGTACAGACCACAATATGTAATGTTGCCAAAATTTAATTTACATTTAAGCAATGTTTATCAGGAATATATCTAACCATTTTAGTGGGTAAAAATATAGAATAGCCAAAACTAAAAACTTATTTATCATTTTTTCTGTATTCAATAAGACAAACATTTTTCTTTAGCCGTAAATATAATAACTTATGAGGTATAACTTTCTGCTTTGATTACTCTTTAATTAACAGCATTTATTTCAGCCAGAGCAACCTTATACATGTTGTCTGCATCAACACATTTACGTGTTTGTAGGTAACATAAACATTTTAGTAATGTATAGATCATATTGCATATTTGACATGAAAGCCTTCACACTTCCAAAATATATTGAGAGTTGCATAGACTTCATCTAAAAATCCCGGATAATTGCATTTCCGACGCTTGGAATGTACGCTGTTTATTTTTTTTAACAGACAATTTATGGAAAAATTATTATTCACATTCCTGATATATCATAGCATTCATTATGCATTGATTGTAGAATTAAACCATGATTACTCTATAGATGATTTCATGATTCTATAGACCTTGTTAGTTTCATTGAACACTATGAAAATCACTCTACTCTGTTATTATTACTTAATTTAAGAGACCAGACATCGGAAATCAAGACCGGACACATACAAAAATCGTAGAATCAGTTGAAACATGCCGTAATCATAAAGACTTGACATTCATATTGAGTATACTTGAACATACATGTTTCTTTCTATACCTTGCTGGCCATTCCCCGCACAACTATAGCTGTCGGAATGGGGGGGGGGGGGGTATACTGGTTTGAGTATGTCATTCAGTCTGACTGTCCGCTTATCTGGCTGTCTATGCACGCTCTTCATTTGCCAAATACAATGAAACGTAACAGAAATAATTGCAATGATGTCTACTTGCCAATAATGTATGAAATTTAACCTTGACCCTTAAATGATTCTGGCCTTTAAGGTCAATTGCTTAAATGTTGTTAGAAATGATGTTTTGTATCTAAACTTGAATTTTGACTTTTAAAGTCAAGATACTGAAGTTTCATTAAATTGGCCAAATCACTCTTATTAAAAAATGAACTAGATTCAAATTTGGACAAAACATTTTGGACAATACCATCATATGATGTGATTAAAGTATGAACTTGACCTTTAATCATCCTTAACCTCAATGGCAAATATGAAAAATAATTCGATTTATGTAAAAGTTATGCACAAATAATATAAGCATTTGGACCAGTTGACATGTTAGACAACATCATCATACTGCCTAACCTGAACTTAAAATGATATCTATAGCAGGTATTTATTATAAAATGAATCAGTGTGTTTGATTAATACTGGGGCAAACCACCATTAAGAACCAAATTGATATATTTTAATCATATCAGGCTTCTATTAGTAATTTGATATTTTATAAAAATAAGTAAGGTTTGATCCATGTTTGTGATAGTTCCTGCTTTAGGAACTGGAGGAAGTGTGGGTATTGGTCACATTCAGTGATAGTTCTAGTTTAATATATTACAAATCAAGCTATATTTGTTAATAATTCAAACATTGGTTGATCTTTGGGTATTTGGAGTTATAGAATAAATTCAAATTTATAGCAGACTTGCAGATTATCTTTAATTTTTTTTATAAGATAAATCATGAAATTCACATTCATAAAAAGAAAAGAAAATTGCAATCAAAATTATTACCAATACATAGTTGCCTGCCATGCTTTCCATATGCTAGTGGGATGTCAATTGACAGTTCTATTTTGATATTAATAAAACTATCGAGACTGTCATTGCCTTCAGCTGTTTTTATCTTGCGCATATTAATAAAAATCTGGAAACAAAATAATCCCTCGGAAGCATTAATAACAACAAAACCACAAGAGAATTGCAGACTTGGTTTGATTGAGTCAGTACATGAGGAATAATGAATACGTGCAACATCCCTCACACCCACCAGCACCGGCCTGAGCGGTACTCAATTCTCAACACCCAATAGTGCTGGCAATAATGATCCTGAAAGACCAAAAAAATATAACAACATTGAAGTGCAGCACGAGGCAACCTTCCAAAGCTGCCGCACAGCACTTGACACCTGCTGTTGTGAAGTATAAAATTCTGGAAACAAAGTGATCCCTCGGAAGCATTAATCACAACAAAATAACATAAGAATTGCAGACTTTGTTTGATTGAGTCTGTACATGAGGAATAATGAATACGCGCAACATCCTTTTCGCCCCAGAGCACCGGCCTAAGCGGTACTCAATTCTCAACACCCAATAGTGCTGGCATCAATGATCCCGAAGGACCAGAAAAATATAACAACACTGAAGTGAAGCACGGGGCAACCTTCCACAGTTGCCACACAGCACTTGACACCTGATGTTATGAAGAATAAAAATCTGGAAACAAAATGATCCTTTCGGAAGCATTGATCACAACAAAACCACAAGAGAATTGCAGACTCGGTTTGATTTAGTCTGTGAGTCGGATTGAGTCTGTTAAAACAACGTGCAACAACAACGGCGAAAGTCACGAGAGTCGATCCTTTAATGCATTTTTTTATTCTACGTTAATGTAGATTTGCGTCCCTAGTTTTTGTAAAATTATAATTTCAAAATATAAATAAGAGTTAAAGATTTAAAATTTAGAAACATAACTTAATTGAAATCGAACCCAAAGGCTTCAGTTAGGACTTCTGTCTACTATGTTGAAAGTAAGAAAAAATCTTCAAACACATAATGAGACGCCTTGTGAATTGTGTCAATCAACTACTACTTTAATATTTAGCAGCTATAGATGAAATCGAAATGTGATTCTACTCCCTTATACCCCGCGTATGAAGAAAATGTCGCGGGTTTTCACAAAATAAAATAATAATGAATGAATTGCCGGTCAAAATTCCAGCCGATCTTCATATGTGCTCTATTCATCATATTAAGGCATAATTTACTGTTATAGTAAGTGGATATCCCCCACGTAAGCGAGTTAAATAATAGGTTTATTCTGGTCAAGCAAGTATCTATGAAGGGCAGTAACTCTTACGATCCCTTTATAGAGACAATATAAAGAATTATAAACAAAATAGAAAAGGAAAGACGCAACTCTCACACGACTTAGCAACAAGAACAATGGGCAAGGAGTTCAGGAGGGTCTTTCATTTAATCAAAGGCCGTAAAATACTAAATCGCTGCAAATATACCAATTGCCAGCAGAAAAAATTTAGCAAAACATATTTATGTGTATTTTAAACTTGAATTTTTCGGAAACTGAATTCAGATACCAAAAACAAAAAAAAAGATTTCCTTTTTTGGGCATAATGGGCCTTTAAGTTAGTTTTGCAAAACCTATCTTGAGACTGCAGATGATGCTTTTACACCAACAATAATCTATAAACTAGACATATTGACATTTATCCTTTAAGTTATAAGATAAAATTTAAAGGATATTTTAAGACGAGAAAACATGGCTTACATGGTGTGGACGGATCTAAAAACAGCAGATTCGGCGCTCTTTAATGTAAACTTTAAACAAACAATTTCATTACTTCTTTCACGTGTTGTGAGAAAGAAATATTTTTTTACATAGGGATTAGCGTGTGTTTTAGTTATTAGAAAAGATAACAGTTAATATAAGACTATCCTGGGTTATTGTTTATTAGGTTTTCAGTTTTAAATGTGGCTGAATCATTGAAACTTTTAAATCGAATTTTAAGAAATTACTTTCGCGATAGTATTGTTAAAGCAGCTTATAGCGATGTTTTACAGACTTGATTGTAAATGCATAATTTAAATCTTTGTTAAGAAGTTATCAATCGGCCTGTAGAAAAAACTCTTTTTCTTTAAAACATGCAATAAAAAGTATCCCATTGATATACCATTGATTTGAGGGTGTTGTTATATTTTCTGGTCCTTCGGGATCATTGATGCCAACACTATAAAGTGTTGAGAATTGAGTACCGCTCAAGCCGGTGCTAGGGGGCGTGAGTGATGTTGCACTTATTCATTATCACTCATGTACAGACTCAATCAAACCGAGTCTGCAATTCTTATGTTATTTTGTTGTGATTAATGCTTCCGAGGGATCACTTTGTTTCCAGAATTTTGTACTTCACAACAGCAGGTGTCAAGTGCCGTGTGGCAGCCGTAAAAAGTTGCCCCGTACTTCACTTCAGTGTTGTTATATTTTCTGGTCCTTCGGGATCATTGATGCCAACACTATAAAGTGTTGAGAATTGAGTACCGCTCAAGCCGGTGATAGGGGGCGTGAGTGATGTTGCACTTATTCATTATCACTCATGAACAGACTCAATCAAACCGAGTCTGCAATTCTTATGTTATTTTGTTGTGATTAATGCTTCCGAGGGATCACTTTGTTTCCAGAATTTTGTACTTCACAACAGCAGGTGTCAAGTGCCGTGTGGCAGCCGTAAAAAGTTCCCCGTACTGCACTTCAGTGTTGTTATATTTTCTGGTCCTTCGGGATCATTGATGCCAACACTATAAAGTGTTGAAAATAGAGTACCGCTGAATCCGGTGCTATGGGGCGTGAGTGATGTTGCACTTATTCATAATCCCTTATGTACAAACTCAATCAAACCGAGTCTGCAATTCTTATGTTATTTTGTTGTGATTAATGCTTCCGAGGGATCACTTTGTTTCCAGAATTTTGTACTTCACAACAGCAGGTGTCAAGTGCCGTGTGGCAGCCGTTAAAAGTTGCCCCGTACTTCACTTCAGTGTTGTTATATTTTCTGGTCCTTCGGGATCATTGATGCCAACACTATAAAGTGTTGAGAATTGAGTACCGCTCAAGCCGGTGCTAGGGGGCGTGAGTGATGTTGCACTTATTCATTATCACTCATGTACAGACTCAATCAAACCGAGTCTGCAATTCTTATGTTATTTTGTTGTGATTAATGCTTCCGAGGGATCACTTTGTTTCCAGAATTTTGATTTTTCCATTAATTTATTATTCGGTAATGCATAAAATGTGTTGATATAAGATAACAACAAAAATTCATTGCTTGGTGACGGATATGCAATATGCAAAGTAGTACAATATTAAGTGAACTTAAATCGATGTTTTTTAAATGATTGAGACTGCTTCTTATTTAATTGATATACTCAGCGCGTTTTTGTATTCTCTGATGATTTAACAAGGGCGTCTGCTATGATTACCTATTATATCCGGTCTATGCCTTCTTTACAGCAGACGACCTGTAACATAACAGTTAACCGCGTAAGCGTTATTTTCACCGGTAACTTTTAACTCGGCATTATTTACATATTGTTAAATTTCGTATAATTGCGGTCATATCCTGTTATATTCGCGAAGATATTTAGGAATAAAAGAATATTATTGTTCTGATATATAATTCCTATCATTCGGGTTTCCATGAACAGGCTCAATCAAACCGAGCCTGCAACATTTTCAATTTTGCCGTGTTGGGCTTTCTTTAGGGATTCTATATTTATCTATTTTTTGGAATTACCGTTAATTCATTTCACTATAAATGGATTTTTATTATCTAATTATGCATCTTTTAAAGATGCAAATATAATTTTCTATATATAGGTCAAAGCAAAATAACTACATAAACTTACTTCAGGATAAGATAACATTTCAAAGTATCTTGAGTGCCAGAGAGCTAAAAATTACAAATTACGTAACAGAAGTATAAGAATAAAGATATCAAGCATTTTAAATGGACTTTTCTATCTTTTAATTTGGATCAAACATAAAGCATGTTTATAAAAGTATTCAAATTATGTACTCACTTACAAAGAAAAGTCCAGACCACAAGCAATGTAGACCCTGATATGGCTCCCCTTTAATGCTTCAGAATTGCAGCCACCATTATCCCTGCGTAACCGTAAAAGACGCCTGAAATGGTTTGAATGATATCTATACATACATATTAAAGGTTTTGATCGATTTCTTTATATGAAGAACAAATTTGACGTAAAATCAGAAATGTTCGCTTGAGTGCCAAATATGTTTGTCGAATTATATTTTCAGACAAGAATCCATAAAAGTAAGTAAATAAGAGTTCATAAATAGTTCAAGCTTTCAAGTTGTACATGTAAACTGAATATTGTTTTAACTGATTACCAGTAGGCATCATATGCTGAGATTCAAACAAGTTTTAGTGTAATAACAAGAGTTTGCGCTAATTCGCTATTTTTTCCACACGCTTTATTCATTATTATGGCTTACATATTATAAGCTGATTCTGTTGCAAAATTACAAAAGTTCATATTACATACTTGGTTAATGGCGCTGCCAAGCTTACATTTATCTTAAAATAGAGATAACAGAATCCCTAAAGAATGTCCAACACGACAAAATTGAAAATGTTGCAGGCTCGGTTTGATTGAGCCTGTTCATGGACGGTACTTGAAAGTGCAAGTTGCCGTCCACGCCCCCTAGCACCGGCTTAAGCAGAATTCAACATTTAACACGAAAATGGTGAAATTTTGAATTTAGAAACATCCGCAGATGTGTTCATACGGCGGTTATCATGGAACCTTCAATGTGACACAGTAGTGCACTTCTATGAAAAGCGGCGTATGGTCCCCAAGTAAAAGAATGCTTTTACCCTTAACGAGAAAACAATGGGCGGAACTAAATAAAACGGAATATTGAAAGGGGATCTGAGGTTATGAAGCCAGCATATCACAGATAAGACGTCAAAGGACAAATTTAAAAAGCAGGCAACATATCCTAAGGGTGATTATACAGTATTCAAGTAGGAATACTGGAACCACCCAAGTTGAAAAAGGCCAAATAGAAAAAACAAAAAGTACCACATAACATGCACACACAACAACAATGTCGCGCCGAACGATCCCCAAGGATCGAAAACATAACATCATTGATTAAATGCACGGGGAGACTTTTACAGCCGCCATACGGCACAAATAACACGGATGTGACAATAAAATAGAGATAAACAGAATCCCCAAAGAATGTCCAACACGACAAAATTGAAAATGTTACAGGCTCGGCTTGATTGAGCCTGTTCATGGACGGTACTGGAAAGTGCAAGTCGCCGTCCACCACGCCCCCCAGCACCGGCCCAAGCAGAACCCAACACTCCGCACGAAAATGGCGAAATCTCGAACTCAGAAACATCCGTAGATGCGCCCATATGGCGGTCATCATGGAACCTTCAATGTGACACAGTAGTGCACTTCCATGAAAAGCGGCGCATGGTCCCCAAGTAAAAGAATGCTTTTACCCTTAACGAAAAAACAACGGGCGGAACCAAACAAAACGGAACATTGAAAGGGGATCCGAGGCCATGAAGCCCGCACACCACAGACAAGACGTCAAAGGACAAACCCCAAAAGCAGGCAACATATCCTTACGGTGATCACACAGTACCCAAGCAGGAATACTGGAACCACCCAAGTTGAAAATGGCCAAACAGAAGAAACTAAAAGTACCACATAACATGCACACACAACAACAATGTCGCGCCGAACGATCCCCAAGGATCGAAAACATAACACCATTGACCAAATGCACGGAGACCAATTTACATCATACAATCGTGCTGTTCTAACAAGCTATTTAGCAATACATGCGTTTTGACAGAACATTAATTTTCGTTGATTAACATTTGCAGTCGGGTGGTCTCATCATAAGTAGTTTATTTAAGATGTCCTTGAATACATTTGATGTATATTGATCAATTTTATTAATAAAACTGAAGATGTGCAGACGTTATGCAGGTATAATAGCTGATAAAAGCTGATAAAGACCTTTATTGATAACGATCAGTTATTTGATGGATCGTAAGTGTCATATCACTGGCAGAAAGTAATCTTTAAACTGATTTTGTATTTTGTGTATTTTGTTTGCAGCCTTTACGTTAATGAAAAGTTAAATGACAACTAGAATTGAGTTTTACTATATTCTATTTTTAACATAAGGTAACTATAATAATTACAAATTCGATGTAACTAAAATACATGCATACTTTTATATAAACATTTCTGTAATAAATAAGTGTATCTACTTGTTTTAAAAGTCTATTTCGACTTTGAAACAATGTATTATTGGTTTAAAGATAAATTATTGATTTGTAAGTCATCTTTTAAAAACGTAATCTATTGTTTATAATCCAACTTTCACATACATTTACAGATGATAATTATATTCGAAGTATATCGAATATCAAATATTCTATATATTGCCAATATTCTTAACACTTACTGTACTTAAAAAATAAAATTATTAAACATTAATATGTCGTGTATGTGACTGACAGAAGAGTACCTTTGGTTTATATTAAAGACGAATAATACGACATATGATACTTTTGAAATGTATTTAAATGACACTCCGTGTGTAAGGATCAACAACACATTATGCTATAAAGTGGTGTTTTATAACATAACAAATAATTTGTTTAAACAAATGCACACAAGTAACATAGACTTGCTAGATTGTTCAGGAAAAGAATAGAAGCATTGGATTGTAGTTAATTAACTCAATTGTTTTGATATTAATGTCTTACTTGTAAACATGATGCTTAAAATATAAAAAAAGATTATCAAAGAAGATCGGCATTCAATGAAGTATCTACCAACTTTGTCTAATTGCAAGGAGCCGACTAGAAAGACACAAGTAATGTAAATCAAAAAGGATCAATGTAGATTACAAGACGACCATCAGAACGACCGTGCGATGTATAATAAGCATTATTAGATACTATGTTAATATTTTGTTAGCTCTAAGAAGCGAGAAAAAATGTCCGATAGTAACGTGCAATGTGTGTTTGTGCTACCTTAGATTTTATAAAATATTCACAGAAAACATGAGGAAATTATATACATTACACATCATTTGATATTTTAAATAATGAAACTCATTTAGGCTTAATTTTATATTTTATCATTTAAGTTCGGATATGATATGAAAATAAATTGTCCGAAATGAAGCCTTTCTAAGAGTATCAAAGGAATGAATTAAAATCTGACATATGTTTAAAGTCATTCTTTTCATGTTATTAGCGAAATTATATAAAGTGTTTGTTGCAGCTCTAGCATAATGTTAACTAAGATCTCAAGGTAGAAATCTATAGTTTATATAAAAATGCTATGCCTGTATGTAAGACACCGATAATGGTATTTCCCCCCCCAAAAAAAAAAAATATTTTGGGGTTTTAATCAAAAAAAATGAAAACCAAAAATTTGGCCCCCTTTTGATATGCAACCACTCTTCGATTTGTGTGTTTAAAAACTTTCAACTGTACAAAAGAACTGATCCAAAGTACTGGTAATTCTATCAAATTAATCTTGAAGTGACATAGCTATCGTTGTCTAATAATCAGTTGTTTTGAAAATAACAAACAATAACGAGGAAATGGAATGAAATGTATACAATCTACAATTAATTTGATGGTTTCTTATGCTGTGTCTGATACTTCTATTTTTTATTCACTTCAAAATAATATATATATAATTATATTAAATTTCAAATAATTTCCAGGTCTTATCAGCATGGAATCATTTACTTATTTATTATACAGGATACTCCATTTTACAGGTATTTTACAATTTTGATACTTGTTTACTGTTCCAGAAAGAACTTTATGGGTGAAAAACTATAGTTCCTTGCTTATCTAATTTAAAGTTGTTTGTTCATAAAAATAAGATACATGATCAAAGAAAAATTCTTTAACGCAATATCAGAAAAATTTGATAAGCAATGCATAGTGATATATCTTTCAGAGGTAAGTGATTATGAAAATAACGCTTTGATAAATACATCTGTTTTTTCCTAATGCACTTGAAAGTGCAATTTCTGTCTATTGCTTATACTTAAGTAGCGATGTATCTGACATAAGATCACGCAAACGGGTCAAACTTTTGCAAGATACCGAAAGACAATTGATCAAACGGTCTGTAAAAATATTTCTGATCATCGTTTTTACATTTTACATTTTACATTTACGAGTTTTAAAAGCTTATCGTCTTCTCTCCGACCTTTCTGTGAATCAGATATTATTTTAAATATTTATATTCATTTGAACATCATCCGTAGAAAAAACAGCATTTATGAGCACATTGTTTAGGTTTTAAACTGTTAAGATATATCGCAATAAGATATACCGCGATTTATTTCCATAACGATTTGTATTGTCGACATGCTGATAACATGATTTGATTTATAAGCATTGTAAATGTATTGTAAATGATTGCAAAACTAATGCATATTTACTGTTGCTAAAACAAAAACAAACTGGCAATCATGCCATCTCTGATATGAGAAAGACCAGATACGTTTATATAACGGAATTCATTTTGGCGTTATCATCTTTCAATGATTGGTTTAATCGTTTAAACATAAGATAAACTCTCATCAGTAACATTTGTCTTTGTTTCAAAGAGAGTGGACATATTTCATTTTATTGAGATAATAAGGGCAAATATTAAAAAATACAATTGCGAAAGCATGTATACATCGAGTGTTGTGAAAGTGTTTTCAACATATAAATCCTGGCTATATAGCAAGCATGAACTATTTATGTTTATATGGCATATTTGGTAATTTGAATCCTAGATACCTTTATTAGTTGGTTAGTTTTGACAGTAATGACGTTCTATATTTGCTGACATACCCGAGTATATATCCTATATATGGTATATATACCTAGTATAAATTAAATATAATTAGCAGGGTATTCAGGTTTAAATACTGTTTGTATTCCAAGAATAATAAATAAAGCTTCCGATTTTGTTTTATTTTTAGCAATGTGAAACACTTACATGATTCTTAGTTAGGAGCATCGTCGACATTAAGGACATATTTTTTTTTACTCTTTCCTTGCTATAGTTACTTCAGAAAATGTTTGAAAAATGAAATTTGCACTACTATTGACAATAATCAAACACCCCAAAAGAAGCATTGATGATATTTCGGTTCCATCGTTACTATAATTTTAGCTTTTACAACCTTAATGATTTGTGTGATTAATGTCAAACACTATCCGTAAAATATGAACATTAAATGAAACCATTTTAGAGAAATGCAGCGTTAAAAAAATAGAAAGAAAATGTCATAAAATCAAAATTATTACATGATTTGCTTAATAACATTACCAGGCGATTGAGGATTTTTAACTTTTATTACATGCTTTTCGGTGGTTTATAGAAATATATCAGTGATTTAAAACTGGTAATTTCACTGTTTGAAACAGTGAAATTACCACTTTGATAATTTCACTGTTTTGAATTTAAGCCCCTTACGTTGTTTTAGTGAAATACCAGCGTGCACAGTACTGGGTACCAACTTAATGACGTGACGTCGTAAATGACGTCACGTTGTATTATTATTTGGCGCGCTTTTCATTCAGTTTTAGGTTTAATGTATTTTTAAAACGTTTCTTTGCATATAATAAAAAGAAAATTTGTTTAGTTTAGTGTAAGATCGAAATATATTTCACCTTGTGAACACCAAAAGTTCATATTTCACTCGTGGCTGCGCCACTCGTGAAATAAACCTTTTGGTGCTCACTCGGTGAAATATATTCCTATCTTACACGGAACTAAACAAATATCCTCTATGTGTTGTTTTTAATTGTTGTTGTTGATACCTTTTTCTGGTTGATATTTCTTTATCTACGAAGTACTGTTGCAGTGGTTAAAAAGACCAGTATCAAGTCAAACACTCTAAAATTAAATAAGAGATAATAAATAAATAATCAATCAAAACCGCACATGAGTATGATTTAAACTTTCATCGATTCATGTAAATTGCTGAATTCTGTTTAAGCCGGAGCAATGGAAGCTTGCACTTTCATACACCGTCCACGAAGAAGATCAATTAAATCAGCCTGCAACAATTTTTGATGTCAGTCTATAGGTGTGCCGTTTTCATAAACACTTCTACTATATTTTCAAATTTTACCAATATCTTAAGACAGTGCAATAGTAAAAACATCTATTGCATTTCTTGCATGGATTTTAACTGAATTAAATTTGGAAATGCCTATTTGGAACTTTGGATTTCAATATCAAACTTACAATAGTATAGGGTCTTGTATGCTTGACCGGCTTTCTATTGGTGGCAAAGTCTTATTTTTTTGTTTCAGCAGGTTAAGGCTTAATCACAGCGTCATATTTGTGGAAAAGAAATTATTTAACATATTTGTAATTTGTACTTATGTATGTTTTTTTTTCTGCAGAGCATCAGTAATAAGCTTAAGAATTTTTATATATGTCTACTATTTTTACCATTAAATTATTTATCATTTTGTTGGAGAAAACTTTCATAAGCAAAACTATTTTAAATCAAGGCAGTGGTTACATTTTGCGCTTCTTTTTGTTTTAAGAAAATGACGAATATGTATTGAAATATGAATCCCCTTCTCTATGTGCTGATTGTAAACATTGAGATAATGTTTTGGATATGATTTTTCTGTCTGTTTGTCTGGGCTGCAATTCTGCAACTTGCGTTATATTTGTTTAACTCCATACAGTAATGCATTTGTTTAGATACTTAGATCTGTTTTATTTTCCTAACATATATACCACATAGTTTAAAGTATATAGATATAAATATTTTCTTCATCTGTTGAAGTTTATAAAGAAAATAATGAAATGCACGAGTGGTAATCACAGTTTATCCTCCCGCTAAAAACAAAAAAAACCTCTGAAATAAAAACATCAATCATTAAGTGTCATTTAGAAATATACTATAAAAATGAATGTACTATATACAAACTATTTTAGCTTTAAACTCATTACATGTTCTTACCTCACGTCATTATTGCATTTTGTTAAATCCGAACAAACAAAAATCACGCAGTCTGTTAGATAAGACTTAGGGATTAAAATACCTGTTTAAAAGAAACAAAATGTTATTATTATGAGTCAAAAAGTCAATGATAGTCGTAAATGTAAAACTTTATTATCTTACTACTAGCATAATACTGCAAAACTTATCACGAATTAAGGAACTGTCCAACTCAGTGAAATTCTGAATCTGAATATTGCCATGAAAAACTGGTTGTTTTTGTTTTCTAAAAAATAAAATGCGTGACGAGTTAAATGCTTTTTGGTCAAGTTATGGCCTAGATAAAGGCGACACATTTGATCACTTTTTGTTTCATCCAAAAAATTCAAAAATATTGGCAGACGATTTCTTAAGGTAGTGCTATAAAAGGATAAAATAGGAACCCCTAAAAACGCCCTGAATCGTTGCTTGAATATATTGAGAAACGTAACATGGCTATACTGATATAAATGTTTATATATTTGAATAATATATAAATAATTTGAGACCATTTTTATTTCCAATACCAATCACTGTTAGAATGAAACGTAAAAAAAAACTTATATATAGTTTGCAGCAAAGCGTACTTTGAGAACCAAACATGTATTCTCATCATCATCAAAGAATTTATTTGAGAAATGAATATATAAATGTACGTATGACATTAATTACTGTACTTCACCTATTATAAAATGTTATAAACTTCCAGTGTTTGGACCATAAGATATCCTAATATTATAGAGAAAGTAAGATTCTCTAAAGATCGTCCAAAACGGCAATATTGAAAAAGTACCATCATTCAAAATTTTGAATTTTGAAACATTCGATGTTTTTTCACATTGCGTTGCATGGAACATTCAATACGTGTAAAAAAAACTTTTGTATTATGACATTTACGAACAATACTTTTGATTAAGTGAACTGCGTTCTAATAAATTGGCCATCTTTTCCTTACCATCAAGCATAATACAGCGGAAGATAAATTTAAATTAATATCTAAATTAAATGTATTTATTAAGCCAAGTGACTTATCCTTTCGAATCAAAATGATACTTCAACTTCAACTTCAACGGGGTTTCTCGACAAAATCCACGAAGTAGACATCGACGTCGAGGAGGTGAAGACTGTACATCGGTGTAGAGTGGCGTGTTCCGACATAAATTTTTAAAACTATTTTACACAATTGTATCACAACTGTCCCATTGACAAACTGATGTTCCACACTACACCCTTAAAAAGTCAGTTGACCAACATGTATTTACACTTTTCAAGATGTTGACCATTTAAACATATGATGGTTCGACTGGAACGAGCTGGATGGAAGATTTAAACGCCTCCAGGCTCTTAGAAGTAACACAAGAATCCGGTATAATATTCCAGGTATTAACAGTTCTTGGGAAAAATGAGTGTTGATAAACGTTGATTCTAGATTGGATTGGGATGAATTTCATACTGTGACTTCTTCGGGTTGAACGAACTGTGGCAATAGTGGGGTGGTACGATACTGGTACAGCTATTAAGTAGTTAACTACTTTATACATGAGAGTCACATCTGCCCAAACTCTACGTTGTTGAAGACTGGGCCATTGTAATTTATTTATTAGTTCAGTTACACTAGAAGGATTGTGTGGGTTATACGGTCTATTCAATACCCATCTTGCTGCGTTTCTTTGTATCTGTTCTATCTGCTTAACTTAAGTCTTTTGTAAAGGATTCCATATTGGAGAAGCGTATTCCAGTTTAGGTCTGACCAAGCTAATGTAAGCCTTTTCTTTTACTTTGGGAGGACAGTATCTTAAGTTCCTCTTTAGAAAACCAAGTGTACTTGCTGCCTTTTTTGTGATGTTGTTAATATGGTCGTTGAATTTCAAATTATCACTGAATTCAACCCCTAAGTATGGATGCCGGTTGACTATTTCCAAGCTTTCGCCTTTCATTTTGTAGTCATATTTCTTTCTGTGTGGAGAAGATGAAAATTGCATAATGGTGCATTTTTTAACATTAAATTCCATTTGCCAAATGTCCGACCAATTTTCAAGTTTACTAAGATCTTCCTGGAGAGCTATGTTGTCACTTTGGTTACTTATTGGCCGGTATAACACACAATCGTCAGCGAATAAACGTATACCTGATGTAATATTATCTGCGATGTCATTTATGTAGATTAAAAAGAGTGTTGGTCCGAGGACTGTTCCTTGCGGTACACCAGATGTTACTGAGGCTATATCAGATGATGCGTTGTCCACTACTACTTGTTGTGTTCTATTAGATAAAAAGGAATCAATCCAACGCCTAGTATTACCGGAAATACATAATACTCTAGTTTGTGTGATAAACGTCTATGAGAAACTTTATCAAATGAAAAGTCTAAGATTGCCATATCCACTTGTGTACCGGAATTAAGTGATTTTGCAATGTCATCATTTGTCATTAATAGTTGAGATTCACAAGATCTTTTCGAGCGGAATCCGTGCTGATTTTCATGTAGAATACTTTGAGAATCAAGATGATTCATAATTTGTGACACAACTATATGTTCAAGAATTGTTGATACAACGACTGTCAAAGAGACTGGGCGGTAGTTTTCAGGTTTTGATCTATCACCTTTCTTGAAGATAGGAACTACATTAGCTTGTTTCCAGTCCAGAGGAATTTCACCAGTTAACAATGATTGCTGAAAAATACTAGTCATAATGGGCGCCAGTTCAAATGCTAATGTTTTTAACACTTTAATGGGAATTTTGTCCGGACCACTTGCTTTTTGCTCATTTAGTCGTTCAATACATTTCTTTACTCCATTTTCGCTGATGATAATATCATTCATAGGTATGTATGGGGACTGTCCCTTATCTGGAATGTTTTTTAAGTTTTCATTTGTGAATACCGAACTAAATTGACTGTTTAAAAGGTTGGCTTTCGATTCTGCACTATCTGCTATAACACCCTGGGATTTCAATGTACCTATACTGACTGAATCTTGTTTCCGGGCTTTTATATATTTCCAAAATTTCTTTGATGTTGAATCTTGTTCCGGGTCTAATAGGTTGTTCAAATATTTATGATAGTCACTATGCAGTTTATTCCTTGCTTTCACTCGGAAAAGTTTGAATTCCTCATAATCTTCACTCGATTTAGTTTTCCTCGCGCGTTTGTACAGACGCTTTTTTTTACGAAGCATTCTTTTTGTATCTTTATGCAACCATGGTATATCTTGTTTATTTTTCAGTTTTTTAGTTGGAATACATTTGTCCATGTTTCTGAAAAGTGTATCTTTAAAGTTGACCCAGTTTGTATCTACACTGTTATTCTGGTATTTAGCTAGATAGTCAGATTTAAATTCATTTGTCAGATCTTTAAGTTTTTGCCAATCTGCCTTTTTATAATTATAAACAGTTCGATCTTGTTTCTTGTTGGTAACTGCACGTAATTTTGATGTAACAAACAGGCAATCATGATCACTTAAACCGAGTGGAGGTCCTGTGGAACATTTTTCAATCAAAGTTGGGTGTGATGTTATAAAAAGATCTAGAGTTCTATTCATTCTCGTAGGTAGCAAGTTTACCTGTTCTATAAAGTGCAAATTTAATATTGAGCATAATTTTTCACAATGTGCTTTATCTTTAGCACCCGACGTAGGATTACCATACTCCCAGTCAATATCTCCTAAATTAAAATCCCCACCAAGGAAAATTTTACAGTTCCGATATTTTTCACTATTTCCTATTTTTCCAAGCGAGATATCAAGTTCGTTCAGTGTTTCGATTTGAGACTTGGGTTCACGATAAAATGCACCGACTAGTATATTACATTGTTTTGAAGTTGTGACTTTCACCCATTTAATTTCACAGTTACTATCTAAATCTGGACAGTCTTCACAGTCTAAACCCGGTTTAACTAAAACCATGACTTTTCAATAAGTTCTTTGCGGTCTTTTCGAAAAATTCTATAAGAGTGTTCAGGTGGTATATTGTAAGGTAGAATTTCAGCATCGAGAACGGCTGGATCTAAATGAGTTTCATTTCCGAGGATAATATCGGGCTCAATACTAACTATAAGGTTATGTAAATCAGTTTTTTTATTCCTAATACTTTGAAAGTTTATGACACAAAATGATAGGGTGTCGCCCCTGCGTACCAATAATGAACTACCACTAGAAGATGTCGTAGATTTATCAGTAGAAATGCACTGAGATGATTGTAAACTTGATTCTGGGTCTGACATAATACTGTTTTCATGAGATGAAACACTACCATTCTTAAATATATCAGTAAGATTTAAATTTGTAGATTTATTTCTAGAGTTTGTATTTCTTTATGAAGGAGATGTATATGCATTTTCACCAATTCCAGTACATTCAATGCTTAAGTTTGATAATTCATCAAATGGGTTTGTTGAATGATAAGAGTCTAAATCTATAAATGTGAATGTAGCAACATTTGGTAGTCCACATGTGTTACATAGCCATACTACACTGTCTCTACCTTAGTCACGGTATGTTTTTGGGCCAATGTTTAAGCAAGCACTGTGAAACCAGACTTCACAGTCTTCACACTGAACGGCTTTTGCATTCCAGGTGACTCTTTTGTGACACACACCGCATGGGTAGTTTCCCGGACCGGGTTGAATTTCTATGTCTCCACATTGTATAATAATAAGATACATGAATATATTAGCCTTTAAATTGTAACAGGAAAGTTTGTGTGACTTTTTATTTATAGCAAAATTTATGGCTACGCTTGACGGAAAATCATCACCGTCTGTAAAAAGTTTTGCAAATATTGTTTCATCATTTAAAGTTTGTGGTGAGGGATGTTCTTTCACACCGTAACAACCAAAAATCGTCAAGATTGTTAGAATTACAGCACAAGAAAACATGTGAATATTTTTACAGGTGCAAACATCCGCCCTGCGCTGACTTCGTGCGCAGACGGTCATTGTAATGGCGGTGGGTGGGGTACCGCTGTTCAAAAGTTCACGTGGAAGTTCTCCAAAGATATGGACTCTTGCGATGAATTACTGGTTTCCCTCGTTCCTATGTTTCTTCTGGGGGCTGTAGGGTCTAATAATACAAACGCTTTTAGGCCTGAATAGATGAAAAGAATTATTTTCCTTCGCCGATGTCGGAACACGCCACTCTACAAAGGGGCACTACTGTCTTATGTTAAATAAATACGCAAAGTTATAATGATAGCTAAACCATAAAATGAAGATATATTAGATAATTTTTGAAATGCTTGGTTGAATTATAAAGATAAGAAACAAACACAAGGTTTAGTTTAAAATTTCATTATTATAATTTGATTTATCTAATGTAAGCTGGAAGAGAAAAACTGCATATTTTATCTAATGTATAATGTATTGGACGAAATCTTTTTGACGTATAAGATTTTTAAAATGTAGCTATAATGAACTTATAACTTGCTTAATTATTCTACAGCGGCTCCAAAACAGCAATTGTTGCTCTTTAAATATTTTATAAATTGTTAAAATAATTCCTTCCTAAAAACAACATTCTTCAAAGAACTGACACGATAAACACATTATCTAATGAACTACTCTTGATACTTTCTACATGTTAAGAAATTAAATTTGTTCCGTTGAAATAGACAATTAGTAATGAAATTCTTCTATTTAAGTTTAACAGGAATCAAATGTTGAATAATTTTATAGAGAAATTAGAAACCTAATGATCGTTATACAAGACGAATTCAAATGAAATATTGCAGATCCTTTTTTATTGAAAATGTTCATGACCGTTAATTACTTTGCACATCAGCCTTAATATCGTCTGCATATAAAATGAAATATCTGGAGAAAACGACAGTCTATATAAAAAGTATCATTTTAATTTTTGAAATATGACCAGATAGTATGATAGTAGTAGGTTTTATACCTTTCCACTTTGTAAAATGAGTGTTTACTTTTTCAGGACCGTTTACTAAAGAATTGAACAGGTATCGAAGAGACATGATGCCTAACTTAATACATATGGTGAATGTACAGTAAAATGAATTAAAAAGATAATGAATCTTTTGCCATAATTGTTTTTAATTGAGTATTATATTTCACATAAAATCAAATTTCTCATGAACTATTCTATAGATATCCGTCATCATGTATCTGTAACGTTCAATTGATTAAAAACAGAAGGGGACAGTCATCTATTGTTATTCTTTTGTTTTGTTCTGTATTTTTATCAGTGCAATTTTTAATTTTAAATGTCTGGTCAATTACCATTATAATTATTATAATCAATCTTAAGAAAATAATTAAGCTCGTCTTGATAATGAAAAAGTGAGCATAATGTCACTTTTATAATATTGACAAAAATAAATAAATAGAATGCTACTGTGCTGTTATATTGTACAGAAGTTAACAAAATGTTAACTGCCATTAATTTATATCAAATAAACACACCATAGAACCCATTAACATTAAGACGCTACAAACACGAGACATTACAATATATCCAAACAAATTTCACAGTAATTCTATATGCATCCAAACAGATATCTGTCAATAGATTCAATGCCTTCCTTTTAAAATATCGTGGGAGTATCAGCTCATAAACTTCATTTTAATTTTATTCTCATAATGCAGTGCAAATGAGTTTTCCACTCAGACATGGCGGAAACATATTGTAAGACGGTATTGTGAGAAAGGAACTTAATTGTCCGATATATCCTCAATAAAAATGTTTTATGATAACAATAAAGATTGCTGAGTCTAAATATATCAGACTGAGTGAAAAAAGAGCTTAACAATATTTCTGGGTGAATCAGTATCCGGTCTATACATAATGTTAGATATAAATGGAAAATAATAAACTGTGAAATGGAAAAAGCAAATAACTATTTTGTATCCGTCTCCTATCTCCTAGTTTGTCATGTTTCATTTTCATTTGAGGGCTTGTTCTGTTTTCCAATTTGATAGTCTTCAAGAATTGACAAAGGTACGTGTTGAAACAGGTGAATGCAAAGGATATCTGTCTATTGTCAATTGTCGTTTGGTGAAACATGAATTAAAATGGGAAATTTATGATATATGTATATACTTTCTGAGTGAAGTTGTGTCATAACGGAAAAGCTTTAAACGGTATTCAGACCTTTGCCCAGAAATATACAGTGCATATTAAATTACAATATTCTGAAGCATGTTACAATGGTATAAATCCAACACGTTTAGACAATGTCATTTATGTAGGTAAGCAACCTCAAAATGATTAAGTTTGCTGAAAACTAGTTTCAATTCAACTTACACAGACAAATTCAACAATATTGGGTCTACACCAAGTCAGTTAATTACAGGTTCCACAATTATGATACTTAAGAGCTATCATCGGCTAACATGCAAAACAGTTAACTGAACATAAAATTAATTTTGCTAACACACATTTCTTTAACTAAGGAAATATGCAAATTCCGCAGTTTTCAGAAATACCATAATGTGTTTCCCAAAGGTCATGTCCACATGTTGAAAACGAACGAATTTAAACGGAATTTAACCAGCATTATTTTTAGAAAGACGTCTAAAAGACTTATGTTATATGTAACTGATAATGATCTTTATTATGTTTTATTTGCAAAATGCAAACACGAACAAAATGGGTTATTATAGCGTTTATCCGCCTTTAATATGTGGAAGACTCAGTGTAGGGCGTATTTGTTTAGTAAACAAATTAAGTAATGACACAGTACATTGTTCTCCTTGCTCAGAAGAAGATACATCGCAGTGGCCTTTTATGTTTTTTTTATTCAGTTCTGCAGTTATTGCTTTGGTATAAAAATATGCATTCGTTATTAGATAATGTTTAATATCACTTCCATCATCAATGGCTGCTTATTCATCAAATTGTTGTAAATTTCCTTTTAAGAAGTTTCTAAGGACTAACAAGTGGTTTATTTTCATTTGTATTACTACAGCTTTAGCACTTATTTTCACTGATAAAGATCTATCCTACAATTTGAATTTCTTCAAATTGTCACGGCAATAAAAATAAATAAAACGATCTTTTAATGTTGTTTATTTTGATGATTAAGCATGTTATTGCCTCAATATGAATTTCATTTTTCGAATGAAATTGTATTTTTTCTCCCCAATACATGATGATAACATACAGTACTGTAAGGAATACAATTATATTGCCATGATATCCCCTACCAGAAGAAAAAATAAACAACTTATTAGTATAGTCAAAAGTTTATACTTAATGTTAAGAATGAAATTTAAATTTGCCTTAAATATTGCAAAGACTGCCTCAACTCTTTTTATATAAATTGAACGTTACAAATAAATTCTAAATCTTATTTAAAAAAAATGTCACTGTGCTACGATATATATTTACTGTTCATGCGAAGTTAATTTTAAACCGAAGGCAGAAAATAACAACAAAAAACAACAACAAAACAAAAACAACAAAAACAACAACTTATTTTGTCGTTCGCTAACTATATATCATTAGATGAGCATCATGTCGCTATTAAAAGGCGCAGTATCATCCTATCTATTTAATATATATTTTTTAAAACATATTATTACAATAAGAAGTGATATGCTCAGTTTCGTTTATGTTTTTTTTACTTTTAATAACATACGAATATTCTTTCACAACATTGACAGCTTACTAAACAAAATTCATTGTAAGACAAGGTAGCAACGTTTATTTATTTCTTCAATGATTAAACATGAAATATAAGGTAATGTAAGATTGCTACACTAACAAATAAATGTGACAAAAGTACAGGATAGAGTTGAAAAACAAGAGCCGGTTGAACCGGGTGATGCTCCCCGAATAGGTTTTGGACACAGGAAGGTATACCTCTGTTGTGTCAGAGTTATGTCACAGACAAAGTTCAAAGGGTAAAAACAACCCAAATATTGTGCACGACACATTGTCTAAATATGGTGATCATTTTTGTGAAATAGTTGTAAAATCCGATTTCAAATAACAAAGTTATGCGCCTGACATTATTTTGCTGCAAGGTCATGCTGTCACCTTGACCTTCAACGTAGTGACCTAAATGTTGCATGCGACACGTCGATTCAATATGGTGATCATTTCTGTGAAATAGTTGTTAAATCCGACTTCCAGTAACAAAGTTATGGGCCGGACACGATTTTGCTGCAAGGTCATACCGTGACCTTGACCTTCAAGGTAGCGACCCTAATGTTGCGCGCGACACAATGTCTCATTGTGGTGATCATTTCTGTGAAATAGTTGTAAAATCCGACTTCAAGTAATGAAGTTATGTGCCGGACACAATTTTGCTTCAAGGTCATGCTGTGACCTTGACCTTCAAGGTAGCGAGCCAAATGTTGCGCATGACACGCCATTTTAATATGGTCATCATTTCTGTGAAATAGTTTAAAAATCTGACTTCAAATAAGGAAGTTATGGGCCGGACACGATTTTGCTGCAAGGTCATGCTGTGACCTTGACCTTCAAGGAAGCGACCCACATGTTGCACGCGACACATCGTCTCAATATGGTGATCATTTCTGTGGAATATTTTTTAAATCCGACTTCAAATAACAAAGTTATGGACCGGACACGATTTTGCTGCAAGGTCATGCTGTGACCTTGACCTTCAAGGTAGCGACCCAAATGTTGCGCGCGACATGTCGCCTCAATATGGTGATCATTTCTGTGAAATATTTTTAAAATCCAACTTCAAATAACAAAGTTATAGACCGGACACAATTTTGCTGCAAGGTCATGCTGTGACCTTGACCTTCAAGGTAGCGACCCAAATGTTGCGCGCGACACGTCGTCTCAATATGGTGATCATTTCTGTGAAATATTTTTAAAATCCGACTTCAAATAATGAAGTTATGGACCGGACACGATTTTGCTGCAAGGTCATGCTGTGACCTTGACCTTCAAGGTAGCGACCCAAATGTTGCGCGCGACACGTCGTCTCAATATGGTGATCATTTCTGTGAAATATTTTTAAAATCCAACTTCAAATAATGAAGTTATGGACCGGACACGATTTTGCTGCAAGGTCATGCTGTGACCTTGACCTTCAAGGTAGCGACCCAAATGTTGCGCGCGTCACGTCGTCTCAATATGGTGATCATTTCTGTGAAATAATTTTAAAATCTGACTTCAAATAACAAAGTTATGGGCCGGACACGAATTCGGGACGTACGTACGGACTGGACGGATGGACGGACGGACGGACAACCCGACGACTATATGCTCCCCCGAAATTTTTTCGGGGAGCATAAAAAATACAGAGTAATAGTTGCCACATGAAACGTGTTTCAAACTTGTTAAATCAAACGTTTCAAACATACTTGTTTAATGGAGAATACGAAAAAAGGAAAAGAAAAAGAAAGGGGAAAAAAAAAAGATTTCGAAACACGGTCGAAGTATATTCAATTACCAATATTTCATAATTCAATGTGTCTGGTAAAAGAATAAGTGTATAAGGATTAAAACGTCAAGTATTGTCTTGACCTATTATTCAACTAAAGTCGTACGTTTCCTTAGAGATAAAATGATGCTGTTACTTTTTTATATAAGTTATGTTATGTCCCCTTCCAATGATCTTTCTCAGAACTGTCTCTTTGAAATGATTTAATACAAAACGATATATAATTTAATCTTCTAAGGGTTCATATAAATATGTGAATTGCATTTAGAATCTATGTACAATATTGTTTACTTTTAGCTATCGGTAATTCAATATAGAATCAAAACAATTCTTGTACATCATTGTCGCTGCATGCATACGTGTATCTCACACTTCACTTGTGTTAGGATCACATTTGGTTATCTTATATAGCACGTGAGCACTTTCAGTATTGGCAGTTCTTTTTCTTAAATCATAGTTTAAGCTTATACTAGTAACAATTAAACTGACTTCTTATATAGTAGGCAATATGTCAGTAGCAACATTGTTCTCCTTTAACCATATTTGGTATCACTGAATACAGAAATGATACAACTTCCTTTAATCACATCAATCTTTCTTTTTTGACAAAGTCAATCTTTTTTTCTACTCCAGAAACACAAGAAGATATAGTTACATTAAAAATAAAATATAATATTAGATGAGAATCATTTATACACATTCAGAAAAATTCAACAAATTAATTAACATATGCATTTTTGTTGTATTCGCTGTTGCTTCATCTGATATTAAAAATGCATGCACAGCAGTTTTTTATTTGCTTGTAATTTCATTTTTAAATATATTGGTTCTAGACAATCTCTAACAGAACTATTAAAGAAAAGTATAAAAATTCAAAAAAGCCTCCCTTTCCCGGAATTTTTAAAATTTTTCAATGCTTTTTGGCAAAAAATTTTATTTTAAGGGGAAGTTTAAAATGAGGTAAAAGCAAAAATTTTGTTTAATTAAATTAAGATTTTGGGTTTTTTAAAGGGAATTTTGCAAATCCCCCTTAAATTTTAATTTAAAAAAAAGAAAACATTTTTTTTCTTAAGTTTTTTGGTTTTCTTTAATTAAATTTTTTAAAAAATTATCAAATCTTATTTTTTATTTAAATTTTTAAACCATGCCCCCCGGCAAATCCTTCTGAAATTAATTTTGTCAAAAACCCATTTTAAAAAAATTTTTTCACAATTTTTTAATAATTTTGCGGTTTCGTTTGCTAAAATTTTCGTTTTTTTTCAAATTGATTTTATATAGGTTAAAACCCCAAACCCTTTACCCCAAAAATAATTTCAAAAATGTTTCCCTTAAAAAAAAACTTTTTTTTCCCCCAAAAAACAAAAAGGGTTTTAATTTTAAATAGTTAAACATTGTTTAAACTAAAAAACCCTTCCGGCGAAAAATTTTTAATTTTTTTCCCACTGTTTTAAATTACAATAACATACTCCTTTTTTTTTTTTTTTTTCATTTAACGAAAATTTCCCCCCAAGGAAAAACCTGTGAATTCGCCCCTTGTCTTTCCTTAAAATATCTTACAAAAAATTAAACGATTTTTCATTAAACGCCCTTCCCCCTTTCCCTTCCTAACCCTTTTTTTTTTTCTTTAAAAAAAAAAAAAAATTTAAAAAAGCAATATTTTCACTTTCCTTTTCGTTTTTGGAAGAAAAAAATTTTTTGTAAACAGAAAAAATTTACAATTTCGCTAAAAAAAGCCCAAAACGGGCCCCCTTTTTGAAAATGTGGGCAGGCTCGGGTTTATTAGTTTTGTTCAGGGTTGAAACTGTAAAATTTGGAAAACTCCCCCGCCCACCCCCCTAGCACTGGTTTAAAAGCGGGAAATTCAACATTTAAACATGAAAAAAGAGTCCCCTTTGCAAACAGAAAAAATGTTATACTAAACAGTAAAAATTGTCAAAAAAATTTAGGGCCGTTTACTCAGAAAACAAAACCCACTCCCCATTATCATATTTCTATCACGGGGACTAAAACCCAAAAAAAAATTTCCCTTTTTTAGACATATTCGTTTTTAAAATTTATGTGGATTAAGAGTGTCGATTACAATTATGTGTAAATTAATTTCTGCGATCATTTAATAATATTTTAATTTTGAATTCATTTTCAAAAGTTTTATGAAAATTAGCATCAATCTTGAGGTATGCGTTTACGTAAATATCATGTTTTAAGCATATGAATTACAAGCAGACGCAAATGTTTTCAAAGTTGTAATTCTTTTTTTTTAAGATATTTCTCATTTATCCCTTTGAATATAGCTGTTGAGAATTGTTTTTGTTTTTCTATAACATAAAGGTTGATACTTTTAAATATCATGCACATGAAATAAATTTTGAGCTAGAGTAAGTTAGGAATAATTTTCCTTGTCATGCTTTTTGCAAAGATCGGATTTTTCTTCATTATCCTAAAAAAAATTTGGAATATTTTTCTCAGTGTTTTTTATGTTTCTTTTATGTTGATGTTGTTATATCTTTTTGATTTTGTTCTGATATTTTTGTATTTTTTTGTTCTTGACATCTGTTTCTCTTTGCTTACTTTTATGAGTTGTCTCTTTTTTATGTTAATATGTTATTTTGTCTTTCTTTTATATGTATGAGTGTAAGAGTGTAAAGTATGCGTATTTTTGTTGGATGTTCCCTTCTTGGTCACAAAAGTTTGCCAAGCATATAAGTAAGCCTTGGAGCGTTATATGCACTATAGACATACACATAAGCCAAGATTTGTTTAAGAGCACATAATTTAAACGTATCAAGTAAAACGTAGGTAGTATTGTACTTAAATGTCTGATAATTACATACAAGGAGTAATGTATTCCTTGAAATAACTCTGCTGCTATAATTCTCATATATCACATAGCATATGTCTGTTTTCCGAGGATAATATGTATCAGTAACATATTGAAAGACTATAAGGACGATATGAAATGCACCATTATCACGCAACCGGATACATTATGACAAATAAAAATTGAATGCATCAGCACGGAGTAAATGTCTTATCGTCCTTGTCTTATGTCTGGTTTCTAGTGATAAAGTCGGTCAATTTTATACTTATTTCTTACAAAGAATATGTGTGTGATATAACAATATGGAAGTGCTTACAAATGTACATAACAGTCACATCTACTCCCTTTTCATAAGAATATGTAACTTTATCAGCTGATACAGACAAGAAATTAATAATGATATATTGTATGATCAACTGTTCACAATTACAGATAACTCTGTGGTGAATTAAACATGGAAAATCAATCGAAAGAATTTTTGTTTAAACCTTAATATATTATCATAAACAAATGTTGAGAATTATTCTGGTGTCCTGTCGTTGTGTTTTTCTGTGTTAATTAAATAAGAATTACGTCCATTTCTGCTGATAATGCATAGATCCCTGACCTGTTTAATTAAAATCATCAGATTAGTGGATACTATTAGAATTTCCACACACGCATTTATAACACAAGAGTATATATCAATGTTTGTGATGAAATGTATTGTTATTCAATTAAATGGTCAGAGTAGGGACCTATCGATGATTGAAATCACTTATTTTGTAAAGTTAGTTGTGTCAGATTATCTGACTATTATTTCATCTCATATCTGAAATATGTTTACCACGGTTACAAGATTTGCAGATTATATCATTCTTAATTCTTATTGATATATCAACAACCTCAGATTATGATATACTAAAAAAGATGAATATTATCGCTTAGAATTGCGAGAACTTAAATGGAAATACATCAAAAAGCATTTTAATCAAAGAAAACAATAACAATAAACAAACAATTTATTTATAGATTAACAACAAAGATTTTTCATTGTATTGCCATCTGTTTCTTATTTTTCTGTTTTGATTTCCTTATCATAATCGTAAGGCAATCACCGTTTCATCATAAATTAAAAAACTTTTTCACTAAATTTGATGCTACGCGTTTTTGGTCAGTATAAACAAATAATTTGGCTGTAAAATTTTTTTTTCAATTATATCTATATTATTTACTGTTTCACTAGAAATTAATTGTATCATATGACAATAGTATAATTATGATTTTTTTTGCACTGTATATTTGCTGTTTATATCTTACACAACTATTTAGTTATATCAGTTATTTTCATTACATTGGTTTGATGTTAAAGTTACTTTCACCTTAAGGTAGACCATGGGTAATGCATTACCTCCACTTTGAAGAGTATTCATAAAAAAAGACTAAAATCACTTGTCAACTACAATGAAATTGAAGGGCGTGGGTTCAAACCCCAGAAGGGGCAACTTTTTTTCTTTCTTTTTTTCCTTTTTCACATTTTTTATGTATCTCTCAGATCCCTTATGGAAGAAAAAAGTGTTTCATTTGAATTATATAATTAATTTAGGTATTTATTTGCTGAATAATGCCAAATTTTATAGCAAATATGATACCAGATATTTTCAAAGTTTAATAAAATAAAAACTACATAGTAAAAGTATTTTATATTTCGCGTGATCAACCAATATGCATTTAAGAAAATTTAGGCAAACTTTGAAAACAGTCCCTTATTTTGGTAAATTTTAGGGATATTTTGAATAAGGCTTTTATAAAGGGAAATGGTCAAATAAGTGTTTAAAGTGGATGGGGTAGGGCAACATTTTTATACATATGAAAAACATTTTGTTTAGAAACAATCATTTTGCTTGTGTAATTTGTTACCTGAATGTCATTATTTGTTTCTTAACAAAGAGCAATAGGAAAACATTTTTCATAATGATGATATTGTAGATTATTTAAAGTTTCCTAATTTCTGGAAAAAAAAACCCCATCTAATAGCAAAGTTTTAGTTCAGAAATATATCCATAACTCATAAACCACACGGTAAATTTCATTCAAATTTTGCATACAGGTGACATTTAAGGTATATAACTGTCCTATGTTGTCAATTTTACAGTTCCTTATAGTGCCCATTACCCATGGTCTACCTTAAGATGATCTTTATAAGGTATTGTTTTATTGAAGCATCAGATGCTCTAATACAGCACCACTCTTTAAAATTGGAAGAAACATCGTAAAACAACATTTTTTTAAAGGGATCAGATAATGTTAAAATGCAAGCCATGTAAGCAAATTATGATCAAACAGGTTCAAAATCAAACAGATGGTCCATTTTTTTTATTAAATGAAACAACAGCATTTGCTCTTCTTAACATTCTTCAACTGAACCGATGGTTTTCATCAACCGTCTTCTTTGTTATATCTTATATTTTCATAGTTAACGGTAAAAATAATTATTTTATTTCTAACATGAGAAACTCTCTTCCATTTGAAAGAAAATTTCTAAGCCTTACAAATCTAGTTTTAAAGCGCGTCTTTGTGTGCCTTATTGTATCCGTTAATCAGGAAGTGTATATATCTCAATTAAACCAGGCCATGAAAAAGTGGCCAGTATTCAAACGCGTTGTTCAACGATGCAAATGCATCTTGAAAAACATAATTCCCTGCCAAGAATCCGATCTCGCGGCTGTAGTCTTTTGAAAAGAAGTAAAAGAACCAATGTCCTGAGGCAACAATCAGAAACTGTTTTTTCTATGGATTGACCAATGTGGCAAATGTTCGCTCAAAAGCTGTACATAGCTTACGTTTTACTGTTATATACTTTCAAATAATAAATACACATTGGCTTTCCTTCAATTGAAGAATTCAAGAATCTGTCAGATTTAAGATTCCAATATCACCAAAGTATAAGTAACTCTATTGATGTTTCTAAATGCAGTATGTTTAATGCAAGATTCCAATTAAACCTGGTCCAAGGCACGCGGACTAGAACAGGCTTAATCGAAACGAGCTTGTCGCAGTTTCAGTTTTTGTCGTTTTAACTGTTCTTTTAACATTCTGTTTTATAACCAATTGCATAGTAAAAGACTTAAGTGTGCTTACATAACATGCATTTACTGCAAGAAATAAATTTATCATAAGCTTCTAACGTTGCATCTAATGCATTGAAAAATCCTTAGTATAGATTTATATATGTTCTACTATACTAATATAAATTATTGCAGCCAGACTAATCCGCAATAAGCAGGATGTGAATGATTTGTGATAGACAGCCGAAACAAAAACGCCTATTAAGCATCTTCTTTTCTCCATCAGTGAAACCCAATTATTTATTAGTCTGCCTTGCAAATGTATATTTGAATCTTACGCATTTTCTTAATGTAATGCTCTTAGCTTTATGCCGAATATGTAAATATGTGTAGGGCAATGCTCTGACAATTCTTCTTTTATCAAATATGTATAAAGACCTTACTTTTTTATTCAAATCTTATTCAGATTAAAAAAAAACATATTAATTTTGTCATTCAATAATTAAGTTAGAAGACTTAACATTTCAAAGCCTTACTTTCGTGCTCCAATTTTTTTATGGTTGTCAATTTTCAAATTTTAACTTTAGTTTATTAATTTTAAAGATAGATTATGTCTAAAAACTACACATTCTTCTTCTCATGCTAGTGTGAACAAATTAAAACATTTAGTAAAAAGAAATAAATCAAGGGTATGTCAGGGCGTTATTTAGCAAATGTTGCTCTCCTTTGTTGATCTTTCTTTTCATATTCTCTTATAGTAGTCAGTCACTGTCCACATTAGACAAAGATGAATACTACTTATCTGATATTTGTATACAAGTTACAAATATATGTGTTTCTGTTAAGGGGCAAAGAATATGGTTTGATAGTACAACGATTTTCTAATGTCCAATGACAAAACGTTTTGCATGTCATTGACATACGTTAAGTTAATAAACGGAGTTTTATCATGCTTTATTACTTTTTCAATATAAGGCACATTTTCCCTTCAAATGTAAGGCTACTATGAAGATCACCACGGCATTATGAACATAAAACAAGGTCATTATGCAAACCGTACGGCCTTTATGAGAAAACTCGACTATTATGAAATTTAAGAATTTTGATTGGCTCCCCAGCTCTGCAATTATGAATCTGCTTTTTCATCGAAAAAAGTCGCCATTTTGAATATCTGCAAAGAAGGTTTCCGATTCGGATCAAAAATCTCATTTGCAATACCTCACAACAACGGAATTTCACATTTATCATTACATGTATGTTATTCTTGTTCACTAAGTACTTAACTTACTTAGATTATGTGTAGTTAATTAATGAAATTATCAATAATTAAGTGTTTTCATAATGACCTCAGGCTAATATGACAGTCTATAGCCCAATAACAAGGCCATTATGTAGGCAGTTAATTATTAATATTATAATTATATGCCTAAGCTAACTATTACATTATTCATGCATAGTTCATCTTTCCTTAAAGTACACAAAAACAAGCACTTGATCAATTTGAAAAAGGAAATTAAGGCTTAATGAAGCTAAGATGTTATGTAGTCTTTTTGTGTTGTTGAGCTAAAGCATGATCAATCCAGTAGATAATATGTAATTGTTAGCCACCGATAAGACTGCTTCCTTCTGCAATAATTTGAATCATACTCAGTGATAAACTTTAAGATGTTTGTTTGTTTGCATTTTACGGCACGTCAACACATAAATGGCCATATCGTGCCGAATGCTATAATAGGCTTAAAATATTATGTAAAACTCTGCAAATGACAACAAAAAAGAGCCAATTAGATCATTGAATACAAGTTCATCTCTTTCAAATAATCGATGATGTTTTTTGATGGAATTGTATTAAAGAGTTCTTTGAGTGAATTTACATTATAAAATCTATTACGGGCCTGTGAAAAATCATGACATTCCAGAAGAAAATGCTTGACAGTAAAATTTTCATTGCAAGCTACGCAGAAAGGGGCATTGTCATTCTAGAGGAGATAAGAGTGGGTAACTTTAGTGTGTCCAATTCGGCATCGAAGAAGAACTGTTTTATCATGGCGGTTTGACAAAGACAGAGATGGTGACGCATCAAGAGATGGGTTTATATCATGAAGTTTATTAAAGACGGCATCGTCCCAATTTGCTTTCCATTCAGATGAAACGAGTTTATTTATAGCCGTTCTAAAATCACAAACAGGTAAGAATTACTCAGTTTTTTGAAAATTTAATGATTGTTTAGCTAAAGCATCTACTTTTTCATTTCCTCGTATACCTACATGACTTGGAATCCAATATAATTTAACAGATTTTATTTTAAGTATATCATGAAATCGTAAAAGAAGTTTCTTTATCATGATATTGTCAGATTTTTTTTAAGATAGTTATATTGAAAGTGAAACAATATGGAATTAACAAATCTGAAACAAACCTTAAAATCAAATGTTATATATAATTATATGTGCTGTATTTGCGAAATGTTTTACAAAAACACAAGGTCGATTAAGTATAATTCAACAAGATTACAATAGAACGACACACAATCAATATGAAATTAAGCACGGTGTCGTTTTCACTTAAATATGCTTGTCATATCTACGCATTCAAGATTAAAAAGATAGAGAATAGAACCTTTTGAGAAAATTTGATTTCATTTTAAAAAAAGGAAAATATATTTGCAAATCAAAAGAGGCTAGTAAATAAATAATTATTTCAGAACATTTAAATTTGGTGCGTAGGTACTAACTTCGAATGCTGTATGATTACTTAATTATTTACTAACAATAGTCTAGATACGTTTTATTTCCTTTTTATAACTAATTTTCTATATTTTCTTTTTTTGTTGGAACGAATTTGATACCTTTAATATTATCACACATGTTTGACAAAACCACACATCTTGTCCTGGACAGAAACTGTAGCGCTCATAGAATTCTTTTTATTGTATTCCAGTAAGAATTACGTTTTTACAACGAAAGTCATCAATCCTAAAAGTTATGTTTGATTTTTGTTTCAACCATGTCATGATAATGCTCTATATGTATTTCTGCTTTACGGATATTATTAACATCATCTGGTATAAATTACAATAAAGAAGATATGTAGGAAATTATTGACAGACAACCGGAACAAATACACATTTAATCATCCTGTTTACTCTGTCAGGGCACACCAATTTCTTGTTTGTTCTAGAATTGCTATATTATGGTTAGATCAAACTGGCTTTTAACTGTTTCTTGTGTTTCAGTTTTGGAGTCAACATGACCTACCTTACTAATAGAACTTGTACGGACGAATCAAAATAGAAATATCAAAATGCA
>NW_026863205.1:0-30750 GCF_026571515.1 Ruditapes philippinarum
AATTAATAATAGCCGGTGCTCTTTAAATTGATCATTTGTTTTTTTATTGTGTTTTATCAAGTTGCTTTGAATGCACGATAAAATGTTAAATTTAAATAATATAAATCGCTTTTTCATTAATATTATAAATCCACATCATGGGTTCTTCAAATTAGAAGTTCTTGAGTTATTATGCCTTAATCCTGTTATCATTGCCCGCAGGAGATCTTCTCCATTTGAGTTTACTTTATAAAAATCTGACTTTTCATCTGGAAATCAAAAGAGAAGTAAAATAAGAAAAAAGTGTCTATTCGCAAATTTTATATTGCAATTTGTAATAATCATAATTATGTTAATGAAAAACAGTATTCAGCATGCATGGACAAAAGAACACAGTCATATACGTAAGATAACATTATTGGTTTAACAATGGTGCCGATATCTAAAAAGAGAAATGTTAATGTTCAGAAAACCATTTATATAATACAATACGTGAAACATATGTTGCAATTTTTAAAAATGTTTTGTTTAACATATATATCTTTTATGACTTTGGTGCCTTGGATGAATAATTTATTTAAAGGGCCGTCATTTATTTAAAGGTCAAATTATTCCTCCGAAATGCTATATTTTTTTCCTCAAAAATTGAAAATGTTACGAATCTTGTTACAGTTTTCACAAAATATACTTATTTGCCAGATGGATAAACTATGTTTGCATCTTTTACTTTGTTGGCAATTAGTATAGATATAGTGATTATTTTAGTATTGAAGTCAAACTGCTAATTTATTTACAGTTTTGCTATCTTAATAACTCACTGCACATTCAGCATTACACTATTTGTCTGTTAAATATCTCACGTGTTCTAACTGCATTATTATAACATAATCAAACACTAGTTTTACATTTCTTAAGCATTAAGTAAATATTAATTTAAAAGCAATGCTCTCTATTTTACATTTGAAATAGTTGCACGTTGGTGCTATGTTGACATAAGGTATGAGAATGATATGTTCCTATGCAGTGAGTCTTAGACAAAAACGGGCTAATTTACTGTTGGAAAATAAATAACAAAATTTAAACATTAACATTTCTGTTTTGTTATTGCGCATCAGCTTCAAATACGTTTTTAACTACATAAGTACATATCCGAATGCTTCAATAGTGCATTTATAGTATGCAGCATAATTATTAAGAGATAGAATTAGCATCAAATGGGAAATAATTTATCAAAATAACAAAACGTTAACAAAGGGGTTCTCCAATGGTATAAAATGCATCTTATTCCGATTCTCTTGTAAGTTAAAGTATGTAATTTCATGACAGCCTGTATTATAACATCATGCTATTACATGGATGATTTACTTTACATTTGCTCGATATCGATTAAATTACATATATATTTTCTACCATATTGTTTCACAGTGGCTGCCATGAAAGACAGATGGCAGCACAGATCTTATATGTTATGTATTGTATATGTTTTAAATTGATACGTTTGGATATCTAAATAAATTTGTTTAATATCAACTAAGGCTAATTAATTGATTAGAAATTACTAACAGAAATATTTTAATAAGCTGACTATAAGATATTAATCAAATTTTTAACAGCACACTGTCTTGTTATTGTGGAATAGGACTTTTGTCATTTCCTTGCAAGGTGCACGAGCTAGAAGAATATCGAGACATTTTGACCCTTGGACGACGAACAATACGTCGAATGTACTTTGTTTAAATTTTAGTAATTGTACATACTTTGATAGGTCATTATATTAAATAAATCAAGCACAACAATTGCGCCGGGAACATATAGATCAGTGATATTTGAAAACACGAACAATACAGACTTTAATTATGTAGTTAAGACGTAAAACGTTAGTATAACAAATATTAAAATGAATTGGTCCGTAATATAAGGTCTGTAATACATTGAATAACTTTTGCATTTAGACATAACAAAACAATATAAAATAATGAAATATGCATGCTGTTGGCAAGTGTGAGATTCAAGATCAGTTACCACATATCTTTATTTAGAGAAAATAAAATGTTCTAGAAAAACATCTCTATTTGTCATATACATGCTCATTAGAACTTTATATTTTTTTTTGTCAAAGCGATATTTCCAAAATTACAAAAATGTTTATCGTTATTTGAAATACTTATAATACTTATGGAAAATGTGCTCTTTAAAGTACACCTCTTTATAACCATTTACTTCATATGTATTATTTTGATAGTGAATCATCTAGGACATAGCTAACATAGGTAACATGTGTTGCTTTTATAACAAACTCACAATTGTACAAAATCAGATAATGACAATTGACAGTCTTGTCTCAAAGGTATCTTATAAAACATCTTTATTCATTAGCTGTCCATTTTCTAAAACCATGTTGTGTTTTAATGAGAAGGAGAAACAGGTAGCAACAATAACCGTTATATATATATATATATATATATATATATATATATATATATATATATATATATATATATATATATATATATATATATATATATATATATATATGAATAAAACATAAATAAATTAACAAAACAAAGATCAGCAGCGTTTATGAAACGGCAACCCCCAACAATATCGTGGCGCTCAGAACTGATCATCAACCTGGAATGAAACAAACTAGGTGATGGAGGAGTTAATAAGGGAAAAATAACCAATATAGTCATTATTTAAGATAAGTCACTCTATCTGATCCGCGTATTTTCCTAGAATCCTTACTCTCTATAAGGAATTATCAAAGACCAAAATGGCTTTACAATAAATTTCCCTAAGATATTCATTTTAATAGAAACACAATATTATATGTTATTTTGATTGAAAACTCAGCGCATGTTCATAATAGATATGACTGCATTTTATAACGATGACGTACTTTAACTGCAGTCAAACCTTGGAAAAGAGGTCATGCATAGAACATATGACATTAATTGACAAATGAGCTTGACATGGAGATTCTCTTTAATTAGTGATATGTTCAAAAAGGTGGTATTTTTCACAGGGTGATATTTTACACAGGTTTTACGGTATTGTGATCTTCATATGATGCTTATGGCATTTTGACTTGACGTTATCAAGTCAATGGTTGAATGATTAAGGGTTGAGTATTTCATGCTATTTGTGTTTATTCAAATATTTTGTTTTAAATGGGGACCATACAACGCTTATCATTGAATAGCACGGAAGTGTAACATTGAAGGAAACATGATAATCGCCGTATAAACACATCTACGAATGTTTCCAAGTTAAAAATTTCACCATCTTTGATTTTAAATATTAAATTTTGCTTAAGCCGGTGTTAGAGAGCGTGGACGGTAACTTGTACTTTCCATTACCGTTGATACGGGGCTCAATCAAACAGAGTCTGCAACGTTGTTTTTTGGGGGTTTTTTGGTTTTTTAGAGATTCAATTTTTCTCTATCATATTTACTCTCTTAGACATTGAATATTGCCGGGGTGTGTCGGGGGCTGTGTTTTGTGAAATTTGTCTTTGCATTGTGCCCTGTCCTGTTTTTATTTGGATCCTGTCGGGCTCCTTGCCTGTGGTCTTGTATTGCTGTGTCGCTTGGGGGTTGTGTTTATTGTTGCGCCCTTCCTTGTTGATCTTTTTACTATTTGTTGATTTTTGTTCTTGTTTCTTTATATTGTGCCCCCACTTTAGGGGGGAAGAATTTAGATTTACCCTTGTCAGTCTGTCCATCCATCCGTCCGTCCGTTCTCATTTTTTGTCACACGTAGCTCAAAAGTATTTGACCTAGAGTCATGAAACTAGACAGGAATGTTGATCAGCATGTGTAGTTGTGCACCTGGGTATTTTCGTATGGATATATTTAGTATTTTAAGAGTCATTGTCCTTGACTTAGTAAAAATTTGCAATTTTCAACTTGTGTCGCACGTAACTCAAAAACTATATGACCTAGAGTCATAAAACCTTACAGGAATGTTGATCAGCATGTGCAGATGTGCACTTTGGGTTTTTCGTTTAGATTTATCCTGTTCTGTCAGAGTTATTGTTCTTGATTTAAATAAAAAAATTCAATTTTCAATTTGTGTCGCACGTAGCTCAAAAGAGTATTTGACCTAGGGTCATGCAGCTTATAGGAATGTTGGTCAGCATGTGTAGTTGTGCAACTTGTTATGTCCGTTTAGATATATTTAGTATTTGTAGAGTCATTGTCTATGTCTTAGTAAAAAAATGCAATTTTCAATTTGTGTCAAATGCAGCTCAAAAAATATTTGACATGGGGTCATGAAACTTTACAGGAATGTTGATCAGCATGTGAAGTTGTGCATCTAGGGTTTCACTTTTGAATTAATATTTTGTCAGAGTTATTGTCCTTACTAAGTGAAAATTTGCAATTTTCAATTTGTGTCGTGCGTAGCTCAAAATATTTAACTTAGAGTCATGAAACTTAACAGGAATATTGGTCAGCATATGTTGTTGTGCACTTTGGATTTTGATTGTGGATTTATCCAGTATTTGTAGAGTTATTGCCCTTGACTTATTGAAAAACCGTTTTATTATGTTGTGTTATTTGTTTCTTGAGTGCTTGAGTTAGAATCAATCAACTTTACAGGAATAATGATCAACATCACTATGAAGCTTAACACCTAGGATTTTGCATGTAGCTGTTTTTCAGTTTTGTTAGAGTTATTGCCCTTGATTTAGTATAAAATTGCAATTTTCAACTTGTTAATGCATAGCTCAAAAAGTATTTGACCCGTAGGTCTGAAAGTTTACAAAAAATTTTGTCAGCATGTGAACTTATGCATATTGGGGTTCGCTTGTGGATTTATTCAGTATCTGTAAAGTTCTTGACCTTTACACAGTAAAAGAGTGTTAGTTTTCAACTTGTGGCACATGTAGCCCAAAAAACATTTGACCTAAAGTCATCAAATTGACAAAACAGTGGATTTTGGTGGCACCTGTGTCCTATGGACACATTTCTAGCTATTATTAATTTCTACATTGCTGTTGTAATTTAAGGTAGCTCGCTACTTTCCGACCGAAATATGACAACATCTCAGATCTTGATGATTTTTGGTATGCAAACATATAAATATGTGAGCTTTACTTCTGCAGTATTATTTTATAAATAAACAGCGTTACTATGACGTCAAAGCGCCCTCTATCGGTGGCGGCGAAATTGCGTCTTTTTTTATCAATAAACCGGTCTGTTCTTATCAATTTTCATCCGATTTCATTCATTTTAATTTTATAATGTTCAGTAAATGTATGTCTTTGAAATGATGTCTTCCTTGAACATTTACTTTATAGACTGCGATTTTACGTCATATTTATCTACGTTCTGACGTCCATATTTGATGCAAATATCGTGCGAAATCGCAATAAACAATGTGTAATAATAAAAATTCAGCACGGTGAATGTTGCTATAATTTTCCGAGCGTGTAGTGAGATAGTGAAGGAAAATATTTATGCAATAAAAATATATGGTCAACGCGTAAGATATTTTGCTATTACTTTTTTAAAATAAAATAAAGGGTGAGTGAAACGTTATGATTTTGGTGACGTTAATAGATGTTGGAGTTCAAAGAATAATACCAAATAACAATTTCCTTACGTCAAACATTATATAAACAACACAGGGACTTGATGAAATGTATATTTTTTAAATTGTTGATTATTTTCTCATTGAAAACATGCGCTAGATGAGCACATTTACAATGTTTAATCCGACAACCCCTTTTAAAATACTTTCCTAATTTGCATGACACAGTCTCATACATCTTTTAATTTTAATTTTATAATGTGATGTTGTTAAAGTGTTATATTATTATATGAATAAACTAGTTTCAGCGCAAAAAATAAGATTCACATATTGCTGTATGAATGAAGTAAGAATATTAGGTCGCTTAGCTTATACCCGTAGAATATTTATTTTACGTTACATTCAGCCTTGAAACACTTTCATAAAATCACACAAAGGCAGACGAGCCTCGGTGTCAAAACACATCGTAAAAATACAATTAAAATAGATATGCATACAAATGTGCCGAAATAAGTGATAAATAAAATTCAGAAATAATATTCAAATATGTTAAAGGGACTCCACTGAGGTTTTTTGACATGGAACTGAAAATATTTTTTTCCAGATAAATGTACCATTTGATGAAGGTTTAGACCATTAATCTTTGTGCAAAATTTCAGAGCATTCGCGCACTTCGTTTTTCCAGAATAATTATTCAAAATGAAAAGCGTTTAAACGCTTTTCAACCAAATCGGGCTAACAAAAGCATAAAAATACGATTTTCAATTTATTTCGAAGTATATTTCTTAACTATCTTCGCATATATTTCTGTTTATAGTGTCCCAGCTCATTCATGTAAGAAATTCAAATGTTATGTGTTTGGCTTTTCAACCTCAGTGGAGTCCCTTTAAGAATATTTAAAAACAAACTGTACAAGAAACAAAAACCTTTATTTTATTTTTATTTTTGCTAACCATTTTTAAGTCTGCGCAATACATAGATTATATAATTATAATCTAATTAAAATGTCATGATAATTAGAAAATGAGCACTTATGTGACAAACTATAAACTATTTTGGAAGCAAAATCATACTGAATAAAAAATATATAAGCATATTCGCAACTGCAGACTCGAATGTGAAACACCCAATATAACCATTACTCAACTCGGATTCATTACCGCTTTTTCATTACAGTATAACATAGCGGCCCTCAAAGTATTATTTATTTCTAAAGAGTTCCACTACATTTTACCTCTGTAGAGCAACCACTCTAGGCAACAAAGGGCATTTCTCTGTAAAGGTTATACTGTATATTTTAATTAAATACAAAGTATAATTATTAAATAACTTGTGCAACTTTTGTTACCACTGAATACGAATAATGTATTCTGTTGACGTTATCTTGTTCAATTTTTAATACAATACAGTTTGCTTTAAAACAAAAATATAAAAAAAAACAAGAAAAAAACAACCTCAAAACACACACCAAAAACACGTGTTTATGATGTTAGCAATAAAGTGGACTTCTCCCTTATTAAGGGAGATCATAATCAGGTTTTTAACTTTGAATTTTCTTCTGTTGCCACGTTGTAATCGGTAAAGTGGTCTTACGCTGAATTCGGAAGGCATGAATTCAAGACACGATTGCGTATTGTACTAATAAATTATTCTTTAGAATTGTTTACTGTCTATGAAATGTTTCAAGGTCCACCTCGGACTCCTGTCATTCATTTCCAAAGAGAAGTTGATACTGTGAGAAACACTGGTTTCGTTAAATTCCCTCCGCTATAATTGAAATACTGTTGAACCTAATATTAAAAAAATAAGAAGATATAAAACATAAAATGCATAGTTCACTATTTTCATAGGCTCTACATAGCACTGCATTATGTGCAGACAAAAACGAGCTTCTCCCACAACCATAATCACACAAATTGAGAATCCTACATAATCGCCTTCAATACAAGGGAATCTGTATTTAATATGCAAAATTCTCCGCTTCTGAACATACAAAATAAATCAACGGATCTTTCGTCTCTAATCGAGAAATGATCACGGCTTCAGGTCGTCTCAAAGATATGCTAGTAAACGCATACCGCGAGTCAGCTAGTTTAAAATAAATAAGAATATCTGTAATTATGTGAAATACGTGATAAATTAAAGGCATAGCATGAGAGCGTGATTCCTGCTTTAAATCTGAGTCTCACGCTTAGTGCAGGGTATTTAGCTGCGAGAGAAAATAGAATAACTGATGGCTGTTAATAAATAGATTTTTATACGTGTAGAAAATTTTGAATTAAATGTCTGCTAGATTTTATAATATAATTAAGACTACCAGTGAATCATGACTTACGTACAAATCGTTGCTACTTCCAGTTGATCATATATTTTTGAAACGTAAATTTGATTCATTTCCTACCAGAGACATAGATGTTATCTATGTCTCTGTTCCTACTAACTGATATATGCAATTCAAAATTGTTACATATGATAACATGGAAGTTTATGTTGTACCTGGATACACATAACATGATGACATTGCGACTGCACCGGCCTTTTCATTCTTTTTTTTCTGACATTCTTTGCAAAATTTATGTTTTTATAATTTCCACTTAGGTGGCCTTTTAATTATATCTTTCAATATTCTGAATTGTCTTTCAGTCCTCGAGGTATTTCCGTTATATCCATACGTTGCAGTTTTTCTGAGATTGATACCAACTTTTGCAGACAATTATACCCTGATTTGTTGTACATGTATATAATTGAAGATATCCATCGAAATGCAGGCATTTGACAGGACTTTTAAAAAAACATTTTTACGGAACATGTCTAAATACTATTGTTGTTGATGGTTTTCACACATTTTTATTCCTGTCAGTATGATATTTATCGAAAAAGTCGTGAAAATTTCCTTGAGAAAAATATTTGACGTCACCGAAATCATTACGTTTTACACACCCTTTATTTTATATTCAAATAGTAATAGCAAAATATCTTACGCGTTGACCCTATATTTTTATTGCATAAATATTTTCTTTTATGACTTCACTACATGTTAAAAAAATTATAGCAAAATTCACCGTGTTGATTTTTTATTATTTCACAATCTTTATTGCGATATCGCACGATATTTGCATCAAATATGGACGTCAGAACGTGAGGGAAAATAACGTAGAATCGCAGAGTATTAAGCAAATGTTCAAGGAAGACATCGTTTCAAAGACATACATTTACTGAACATTATAAAATTAAAATGAAGGAAGTCGGATGAAAATTGATAAGAACAGATCGGTTTATTGATAAAAAAGACGCAATTTCGCTGCAACCGATAGAGGGCGCTTTGACGTCATAGTAACGCTGTTTATTTATAAAATAATGCTGCAGAAGTAAAGCTTACATAACTACATGTCTGTATACAAAAATCATCAAGATCTGAGATATTGTCATATTTCGGTCGGAAAGTAGCGAGCTACCTTAACTTTTATTTATTTTTCTTACATTTGAAAACCTATCTGATAAATTATTTCCTCATGCGTGGATAAAAAAATTAACATTTGAGTATAGGCTTACGTTTGTTGTTTATTTTTGTATTCCATAAAGGCTCATTATTCCTCAGAAATGTCATTTTATTTCTCAAAATCTTTTAACTGTTAGAATCTTGTAATTGTTTCCCAAAAAAGAACACATTGGGCCATATAAATTATCTATCTGTTGGTTCTTTGTCTGTTGGAAAGTGGTAAATCATAGAGTACTAGTATTTTATAAGGAAGTCAAAATTCTACATTGTTTGCATTAAAAACTTTTTAAAAAAACATTTGAATTTCGTGCATAAATCATAGTTAAAAACAAAAGGATATGCAAACGATAGTTAAGAAATATACTCAGGAATAAATTGAAAATCTTATTTGTGTGATATTCTTCAACCGATTTGAGTGCAACGCTTTTCTGTTTTGGGTCAGTTTTCACAATTTCAATATTTATTCTGGAAGAGCGGAGCGAGCGAATGATCTGCAATTTTGGACGTAAGCTCTAAGGCTAGTAATATATTAAGTGGAACATTAGTCTTGGAAAATTATCGCCAGTCCATCATGCCAAAAAGCCACAATGGAGTCCCTTAAATGTTATTATTTTGTATAACATATTCCATCTGATCACTTTAATGGTCGGATAAAACAGCAACACTTAGTCTACTTTTAGCTTTTACTTACCTAGTTATTTTGATAACAATTGGAATAAAGACATTAAAATGTAGTGCAAGAATATGTAACACCATATGGTCAAGTTGTTAAATGAGATAGTGTTTTTACAATTTAGATAGTGTGCATATAACAGAGTTACCAAAGATATCTTATGACAAAATATGTTGTTGTTTTTTGGGTTTTTTTTGTTGTTTTTTCAATATAAAAGATATCCCGAGAAAGTGGTGAAATGTTCAGTAGGAGATCCCCAAACTTGTCCGAGGTTTAGTTGCACGTAGACGTTATCATTCTTGAGGAGATGGACAATTACGGTGTTACCTGCCTGTGTACTTCTTCCTTGAGCCTTTATAATGGCGCTTGAAATTATATTTCCATTCACCATCAGGAACGCCGTTTGTTGGTCACTGTTTTCCCAGTCCTCGAACTGGAAAGCAAATAGATAGGTGCCGGTAGCCGGTACTGTAAAAATACCGGTATTTTTATTATAGGCTTCTCCATCGTTAATCACCTCGGAGTCAAAAACAATCTTTTCATTATTAAGAGTCGCCGTGCGACTTGATAGGTAGGCAGAAAATGCCACTCGGCCGTAAACAATTGCTCGTTTCTCAACCGAGTGAATTTCTTCATTTTTAGCCTTTGCTGAAATAAAAAAGAAACAAGTTAACCAGGAAATGTCATTTTTATTCAAAAATGGCTTAAGACCGAATCTTCATAATCATAATAATAGCCGTATTTCATTTATTTATTCTTTACTTCTCCTGTACGAAAATTATCTCATGTGTTCCAAGGCAATTTACCTGATGCTTCAAAATATTTATTTCTATATTGCCAAAATGCAATGCACGTGATTATATTAAAACTTTTATTGCCCAGTTTTTCAGACGGAAATAGTGTAACTTTCAATAATGAAAAAATAATGGACACTAGATATCAATTTAATATTTGATTAAGAGAATCGAAATATTCAAATTTCACGAGCAATTGTGCATAGAAAAAATAGCGACATATAAATAACTAGTATGCAAATTATCAAAAAGTCAGCGACTGTAAGCAATTATACAGCTTTTTCAAACAAAAAAAAAACAAATCATGAAAACCCATAAATATCAATTGGTATAAGTGATATAAAGATGGGTCAAAATAACTTCAATGTTATTTCTATTCGGTTGAAAGAAATTGACTAATAAAAACAATGCTTTATATTGTTGAAAATAAAACGCACTAGATAATCGATAATAAAATGGCTGAATACGAAAGTGATTTGCGGCACAGAATTTGCGACAAAAATATCAAACACGATAAATGATCATTTGTAACTGTATTTTTCTTAATTAAGTAGCGAATATGGATTTGAAATAATCATCAAACTTATCAGAGAAAAAATGATATTCCATACCTGCATTAACAAATATGGCAAAGTGAGTTGTCATCATCATCAAGGCAAAGAATACGGAAACAGATTGAAACAAAAATGCCATTTTTGTCAACTGAAATAAAATTAGATTGCCGTCATCACTTTTATCATAATAAAATCAGCAACAGCAGAAGCAGCACCTGCTTCATATTTGTAATAATTGAAGCTTTGTGATAAATGATAACTTGCTATTTTTAATAAGTTATTTTTGTGCTTGCAGTCAAATATATATGAAATACTTATAACTGTTTAATTTAAGATATAACTACACAAATCTAGACTAAAGTGACCCCTCGGAAGCATTTATTACAACACAATAACATGAGAAAAATAAAATGCAGATTCGGTTTGATTGAGTCTGTACATGAAAAATAAAAAACAATTACAAAATCCCTCACGCCCCCTAGCACTGGATTAAGCAGTACTCGATTTTTAACACTTGAAACACCTAATGATCCCGAATGACAGAAAAGTATAATAACACTGAATTACATGTACCTTTATTTATTGGAATTAAATATTTCACTTACATTAAACATTTTTTTTAATTATGGAGAAACAATAAATCATAGATTTATAATGCATTTACATAAATGATATGATAAATTAAAATTTACAATCATGAATCTGTCTGAAGCAGAATTCAACATATAAAAATATACAATGTCAATCTTTTGCTAAAATACTTCAACTGCAGAGATTTACTTAAGGTTGTTTTTAAGGATTCCATGGCAATGAATGCGATGCCTTATTTTTTTCTTAACTTCAAGACATTATGCTATAGTCACATTAAACCCGTTAGCTATTATTGTCCTTTAATATTTTCAAATATCAAATAATTATAATAATATGATAAACATAAACTGCTGAAAATGACATTTTCAATAAAGGCATACCAGCACAGTTACAAACTTTATCTGTTCTAGTATGATATTTCTATGTAAACATGACTACTACAACCATTGATTATTATTAAGAGGAACGTGTCTATCTGACATCTGTTCAAACGTATTCTCAAGTCGTAAGTCATCATACGAGATAGAAAGCCATCATTTCTATGTCATCCGTTACTTACAAATATATATGGCTAATTAAAAAAAAGCAAAAAGCACAAGTAAATTTGCATATTCCGACAAGTCCTCCTTACATAACTAAACCAACTAGGTCTTACATGACGTGCTGTTTCGAAACAAAAACATTTCTTGTTTCTATAACGAACTAATAAAATAATTGTCAAATACATGGTCAAGTTTCAAGCGTAATGTCATTTTAATAAAATAAAGCAAATATACAATATATATAATATTACAGAAGAAAAGTGAAAATAAGCTAATATTATTCTGTACTCACATGTATCACCGGCCTGACTTCTAAGTTGTATTCGTCTGTTGTCTGTTACATACTAGGTGCTGAATTTATACTGTTTGCCTTGTAACATAATGAACATTTCAACAGCAAAATCGGCTGATAAAGCAACAAAATATTTGATTCATTGGCTTAGTTCTTTGTTTCATAACAATAGTATAAAAGAATCAGAGTTGCGATGAAGATAAGATTTGCAAACAGTTGTTTCAATTGTAAAACCACGTGAGCCAAAGTATGTCAAAGCATTTCAAATAACCATAGTTTCTGCCAAGTAGGGCGCGGATTTGTCGCGTACAAATGTAGGATGAAGATGTGATTGAAAAATGTTCCAGTTCATGCAATAGATATATAACATTGTAACATAGTTTCCAAGAGAGCTGACTCATAAATATACTGAACAATATTATGTTTTCTTATTAAACTTTCCCGTTTGATCCCTTTATTCTTCGAACATATATAAAAACAAATATGCACTGTATATTGCCTACGGTGGCACAAATGTGAAATGTGTGTGTTTTTATTTATCTCGTGCGCACGAGATATTATGTCGAGGCCACGAGTTACTAAGTCGTGGCCACGAGATAGCTAAGTCGTGGTCACGAGATAATATCTCGTGGCCACGACTTAGTAACTCGTGGCCACGACATAGTATCTGGTGGCCACGACTTAATTATCTTGTGGCCACGACTTAGTAACTCGTTGCGACGACAAAGTATCTCGTGGCCACGACATAGCTCTCTCGTTGCCACGACATAGTATCTCGTGTGCACGAGATAAATAAAAACACACACACATGTCACCTTTGTGCCACCGTAGTTGCCTCTGTTAGCTGATCATTTTAGAACTTTTAAAGCATGCTTATATTTGTTCGTTTCATAACAAATACTTTAAGTGAAAAGTATAATTTTAATTTTGAATGTTTTTTAACAACAAATAAATCTTAGCTAGTTAGCGCAATAACAGTTATACGATTTGCTTTAGTTGCATCATACTGTTTCATCAGAACAACTGCTTTTTAGAAATTCACAGAAAAATCTTACAAGAAAGAAAATGTAAAAGCATACAGATTTTCGCTTTGAGATTATATAGGCATATGGTTTGGGATGCTAGATTTCTGATTTTGCACAATTGCTAATTTCTCCTCAAAACAGCATATGTTACAAGACATGTACTCATATGCAAATTGCATACATGTTTCAATCAAATGTGAATGCTTAAAGGAAAATTGTCCACAAACTTATAGAACTATCAATGTTGCATCATCCATTCAATTTCAAATATGTTCATATTATAGCGATCGTAAAATTGTTCTACAAGTTTATTGAATTATTTGCTGAATGCTTTTTCCATGCTATATGGAATAACCACGGTAACACGTAACCGGTGCAGCAAATCAAAAAATTGTTTTGAATTTTAGCAATATTTCTTATCAAGTTTTAAACAGCAGTTGTCATAGCGATTAACATTTAAAAAATATGATGTTTGTTAAAAAAACCGGTACTGTTGTGCATGCGTTAAACTTTGCAAATATATTAGCAATGCTCCTTCAGATGCATACAAAACAATTATAAAAGGACAATTATTCGGGGACGAGGCCACTTGTTTTGCAGCAGGCGTAAGCAATTCAAAGACTTCGGATACGAGATTTATACAAGTAAGAGGAAAATTGACGGAATGTTAGAGATGTCAATCTCAAAAGCGCTTCAAAAGGGCCGACAGTAACAATACATCTGTCTGTCAGGCATGTTTGATATATACTTCGTGTCTACTCTTTCAATTCTGACCAAATAATAAAATAAATGTATTGTGCTTGTTCAACGTTTTGAACGTACGATAAAATGTTTAAATCAATATTATAAAATCGCTTTTTCATTACTATTTTAGGACCATGTTATGAGTTCTCAAACACAGACAGTTCTCAGTTTTTCTTTATATTTATTATAGTTGTCAATCCCCTCAGGGGATCTTTCCTTTTTAAGTTTACTGTTTTAAAATCTGACTTTAACTGGAAATCAAAAGAGAAGTAAAGTAAGAAAACATGTGTGTTAGCAAATTTTATGTTGCAATTTGTGATAAACATATATAAATGAAAAACGGTATTCAGGTTCTATGAACAAAAGAATGTACATAAGATTACATTATTGTTTTAACAATGGTACCGATAACTAGACCGAGATAAAAGCCGTGTTTAGAATTTGATCATTTCATAAAGTTGAAGTGACAGTATAATTCTAATTTAGAATGTTTATGATAACATATAAATATAACCTATTTAACGCGCAATGACAGTAATATGATTTACCCTAGTTTCATCATACAAGCGTTGTTAGAAATTCACAGAACAATGTTATCAGAAAGCAAAATGTAAAGTCATAGAAATAAATGCTTTGAAATTATATAGACCTTTGGTTGCTGATGCTAGATATCTGATTTTGCACAATTGTGAATTTCTCCTAAAAAGAACATATGTTACCAGACATGTACTCACATGTACATACTGCAGGCATGATGTTTCAATCAAAATTTAATTTCTGTACGAGAGCTTTAAACTTATAGGATTAATAGTCTTGCATCATCCATTCAAAATCAAATAAGTTCATTTAATAGAGATCGTAAATTTTGTCTACAATTTGAGCATAAGTGTATTAAATTATTGTGCTAAACTTGTTTGTTCCCTGCAAAAACATGACGTTCGTTAAAAATAAGTAGTATTGTGCATACATTAAATTTTGCCAATATATTATCAATGCTCCTTTAGATATATAAAAAAACAATTTTTAAAGGCCACTCGTTTTCACCTGGGGCTGGCAATTCATTGACTGCGAATACGAGATTTATTCAAGTAGGAGGAAAACTGACGGAATGTTAGTGACATCAATCGCAAGAGCGCTTCAAAAGGGTCAACAGTAACAACCCTGCGGACTGTCCGGCATATTTTGAATATATGTCGGGTCTACAATTTCAGTTCTGACCAAATAATTTAATATCAGGCGTTTCTTTTAAACAATAATTGGTTATATTTAACAGATATATGGGCCAGCAAAAAAGTAATAACGATTAACGTACACAATAAGTATTATTTCACTAAACTTTTAAAATCTACCAGTCCGATAGGCTGTACAGAAATTTTAGTTCCTTACAAAAATGAAGGTAAATGTTACTGGTAAAACTGATAAAAGTACACTTTGCTGCGCATCATTCACATATTTTACAATAACATGAGTGTATTCACTGAGCTGTAAAGCTCATTTGACATCCTGTCTAGGAAACTGCGTTCTGATCAATTGAATGCTTCTTCATGGCGTGGTCGGAAGAGAGATTGAAAACTGCCAACACCACCACCTTCAACCAATGTTTTAATTAATAATAGCCGGTGCTCTTTAAATTGATCATTTGTTTTTATTGTGTATTATCAAGTTGCTTTAAATGCACAATAAAATGTTAAATTTAAATAATATAAATCGCTTTTTCATTAATATTATTAATCCACATCATGGGTTCTTCAAATTAGACAGTTCTGAGTTATTATGCCTTAATCCTGTTATCATTGCCCTCAGGAGATCTTCTCCATTTGAGTTTACTTAATAAAAATCTGACTTTTCATCTGGAAATCAAAAGAGAAGTAAAATAAGAAAAAAGTGTCTATTCGCAAATTTTATATTGCAATTTGTAATAATCATAATTATGTTAATGAAAAACAGTATTCAGCATGCATGGACAAAAGAACACAATCATATACGTAAGATAACATTATTGGTTTAACAATGGTGCCGATATCTAAAAAGAGAAATGTTAATGTTCAGAAAACCATTTATATAATACAATACGTGAAACATATGTTGCAATTTTTAAAAATGTTTTGTTTAACATATATATCTTTTATGACTTTGGTGCCTTGGATGAATAATTTATTTAAAGGGCCGTCATTTATTTAAAGGTCAAATTATTCCTCCGAAATGCTATATTTTTTTCCTCAAAAATTGAAAATGTTACGAATCTTGTTACAGTTTTCACAAAATATACTTATTTGCCAGATGGATAAAGTATGTATAGATATAGTGATTATTTTAGTATTGAAGTCAAACTGCTAATTTATTTACAGTTTTGCTACCTTAATAACTCACTGCACATTCAGCATTACATTATTTGTCTGTTAAATATCTCACGTGTTCTAACTGCATTATTATAACATTATAAAACACTTGTTTTACATTTCTTAAGCATTAAGTAAATATTAATTTAAAGGCAATGTTCTCTAGTTTACATTTGCAATAGTTGCACGTTGGTGCTATGTTGACATAAGGTATGAGAATGATATGTTCCTATGCAGTAAGTCTTAGGCACAAACGGGCTAATTTACTGTTGGAAAATAAATAACAAAATTTAAACATTAACATTTCTTTTTTGTTATTGCGCATAAGCGTCAAATACGTTTTTAACTACATATATAAGTACATATCCGAATGTTTCAATAGTGCATTTATAGTATGCAGCATATTTATTAAGAGGTAGAATTAGCATCAAATAGGAAATAATTTATCAAAACAACAAAACGTTAACAAACAAAGGGGTTCTCCAATGGTATCAAATGCATCTTATTCCGATTCTCTTGTAAGTTAAAGTATGTAATTTCAATGACAGCCTGTATTATAACATCATGCTATTACATGGATGATTTACTTTACATTTGCTCGATATCGATTAAATTACATATATATTTCCTACCATATTGTTTCACAGTGGCTGCCATGAAAGACAGATGGCAGCACAGATCTTATATGTTATGTATTGTATATGTTTTAAATTGATACGTTTGGATATCTAAATAAATTTGTTTAATATCAACTAAGGCTAATTAATTGATTAGAAATTACTAACAGAAATATTTTAATAAGCTGACATTAAAATATTTATCAAATTCCTTACAGTACACTGTCTTGTTATTGTGGAATAGGACTTTTGTCATTTCCTTGCAAGGTGCACGAGCTAGAAGAATACCGAGACATTTTGACCCTTAGACAACGAACAATACGTCGAATGTGCTTTGTTTAAATTTTAGTACTTGTACATACTTTGATAAGTCATGATATTAAAAAAATCAAGCACAACAATTGCGCAGGGAATATATAGATCAATGATTTTTGAAAACACGAACAATACAGACTTTAATTTTGTAGTTAAGACGTAAAACGTTAGTATAACAAATATTAAAATGAATTGGTCCGTAATATAAGGTCTGTAATACATTGAATAACTTTTGCATTTAGACATAACAAGACTATATGAAATAATGAAATATGCATGCTGTTGTCAAGTGTGAAATTCAAGATCAGTTACCACATATCTTTATTTAGAGAAAATAAAATGTTCTAGAAAAACATCTATATTTGTCATATACATGCTCATACTAAATCACTTAGATTTTTATCAATTTTTTTTGTCAAAGCGATATTTCCAAAATTACAAAAAATGATTATCGTTATTTGAAATACTTATAAAACTTATGGAAAGTGTGCTCTTTAAAGAACACGTCTTTAAAAAACACGTCTTTAAAACCATTTACTTCATATGTATTATTTTGATAGTGAATCATCTAGGACATAGCTGGTTACATGTGTTGCTTTTATAACAAACTCACAATTGTACAAAATCAGATAATGACAATTGACAGTCTTGTCTCAAAGGTATCTTATAAAACATCTTTATTCATTTGCTGTCCATATTCTAAAACCATGTTGTGTTTTATTGAGAAGCAGAAACAGATAGCAACAATAACCGTTATATATATGAATAAAACATAAATAAATTAACAAAACAAAGATCAGCAGCGTTTATGAAACGGCAACCCCCAACAATATCGTGACGATCAGAACTGATCACCAACCTGAAATGAAACTAACTAGGTGATGGAGGTGCTAATAAGGGAAAAATAACCAATATAGTCATTATTTAAGATAAGTCACTCTATCTGATCCGGGTACTTTCCTAGAATCCTTACACTCTATAAAGCAATTATCAAAGACCAAAATGGCTTTACAATAAATTTCCCTAAGATATTTATTTTAATAGAAACACAATATTATATGTTATTTTGATTGAAAACTCATGTTCATGATAGATATGACTGCATTTTATAACAATGACGCACTTTAACTACAGTCAAACCTTAAGACAAAGGTCATGTAAAGAAAACAAAAAATGATATTAATTGACAAATGAGCTTGACATGGAGATTCTCTTTAATTAGTGATATGTTCAAAAAGGTGGTATTTTTCACAGGGTGATATTTTACACAGGTTTTACGGTATTGTGATCTTCATATGATGCTTATGGCATTTTGACTTGACGTTATCAAGTCAATGGTTGAATGATTAAGGGTTGCGTATTTCATGCTATTTGTGTTTATTCAAATATTTTGTTGCAAATGGGGACCATACAACGCTTATCATTGAATAGCACGGAAGTGTAACATTGAAGGAAACACGTTATCGCCGTATGAACACATCTACGAATGTTTTCAAGATAAAAATATCACCATTTTGATTTAAAATATTAAATTCTGCTTAAGCCGGTGTTAGAGAGCGTGTCGACGGTAACTTGTACTTTCCATTACCGTTGATACGTGCTCAATCAAACTGAGTCTGCAAAGTTTTTGTTTTTTTTTTTTTTTTTTTTTGTTTGTTTGTTTTTTTTCTATTAGAGAGATTCAAGTTTTCTCTATCATATTTCTCTCTTAGACATTGAATATTATCGGGGTGTGAAATTTGTCTTTGTCTTGTGCCCTGTCCTGTTTTTTGTTTAGATCATGCCAGGCTCCTTGCCTATGGTCTTGTATTGCTGTGTATGCGCGTGGGTGTTGTGTTTATTGTTGCGCCCGTCCTTGTTGATCTTTTTCATATTTTGTTGATTTTTGTTCTTGTTTCTTTTTATTGTGCCCCCACTTTAGAGGGGAAGAATTTAGATTTACCATTGTCAGTCCGTCCATCCATCCGTCCGTCCGTTTTCATTTGTTGTCACACGTAGCTCAAAAAGTATTTGACCTAGAGGTATGAAACTAGACAAGAATGTTGATCAGCCCGGTAGTTGTGCACCTGGGTATTTTCGAATGGATATATTCAGTTATTGCCCTTGACTTAGTAAATATTTGCAATTTTCAACTTGTGTCGCACGTAACTCAAAAAGTATTTGAACAAGAGTCATGAAACCTTACAGGAATGTTGATCAGCATGTGCAGATGTACACCATGGAATTTTTCATTTAGATTTATCCTGTTTTGTCGGAGTTATTGCTCCTGATTTAATGAAAATTTGCAATTTTCAACTTGTGTGGCACGTAGCTCAAAAGAGTATTTGACCTAGGGTCATGCAGCTTTACAGGAATGTTGGTCAGCATGTGTAGTTGTGCACCTGGTTATTTCCGTTTAGATTTATTAAGTATTTGTAGAGTCATTGCCCTTGTCTTAGTTTCAAGATTTTTAGTAAAAAAATGCTATTTTCAATTTGTGATAAATGCAGCTCAAAAAATATTTGACATGGGGTCATGAAACTTTACTGGAATGTTGATCAGCATGTGAAGTTGTGCATCTAAAGTTTCACATGTGAATTAATATTTTGTCAGAGTTATTGCCCTTGACTAAGTGAAAATTTGAAATTTTCAATTTGTGTCGTGCGTAGCTCAAAATATTTAACTTAGAGTCATGAAACTTAACAGGAATATTGGTCAGCATACGTTGTTGTGCACCTTTGATTTTCCTTGTGGATTTATCCAGTATTTGCAGAGTTATTTTCCTTGACTTATTGAAAACCCGTTTTATTATGTTGTGTTATATGTTTCTTGAGTGCTTGAGTTAGAATCAATCAACTTTACAGGAATAATGATTAACATCACTATGAAGCTAAGCACCTAGAATTTTGCATGTAGATGTTTTTCAGTTTTGTTAGAGTTATTGCCCTTGACTTAGTATAAATTTGCAATTTTCAACTTGTTCATGCATAGCTCAAAAAGTATTTGACCCGTAGGCCTGAAAGTTTACAAAATTTTTTGTCAGCATGTGTACTTATGCATAATGGGGTTCGCTTGTGGATTAATTCAGTATCTGTAAAGTTCTTGCCCTTTAAACAGTAAAAGATTGTTAGTTTTCAACTTGTGGCACATGTAGCCCAAAAAACATTTGACCTAAAGTCATAAGATTGACAAAACAGTGGAGTTCGGGGGCACCTGTGTCCTATGGACACATTTCTAGTTATTATTAATTTCTACACTGCTGTTGTAATTTAACTTTTATTTATTTTTCTTACATTTGAAAAGCTATCTGATAAATTATTTCCTCATGCGTGGATAAAAAATTAACATTTGAGTATAGGCTTACGTTTGTTGTTTCATTTTGTATTCCATAAAGGCCCATTATTCCTCAGAAATGTCATTTTTATTTCTCAAAATCTTTTAACTGTTAGAATCTTGTAATTGTTTCACATTGGCCATATAAATTATCTATCTGTTGGTTCTTTGTCTGTTGGAAAGTGGTAAATCATAGAGTACTAGTATTTTATATGGAAGTCAAAATTCTACATTGTTAACAATAAAAACTTTTAAAAAAATAAAATTTGAATTTCGTACATAAATCATAGTTAAAAACAGAAAGATATGCAAACGATAGTTAAGAAATATACTCAGGAATAAATTGAAAATCTTATTTGTGTGATATTCTTCAACCGATTTGAGTGCAACGCTTTTCTGTTTTGGGTCAGTTTTCACAATTTCAATATTGATTCTGGAAGAGCGGAGCGAGCGAATGATCTGCAATTTTGGACGTAAGCTCTAAGGCTAGAAATATATCAAGTGGAACATTAATCTTGGAAAATTATCGCCAGACCATCATGCCAAAAAGCCTCAATGGAGTCCCTTAAATGTTATTATTTTGTATAACATATTCCATCTGATCACTTTAATGGTCGGATAAAACAGCAACACTTAGTCTACTTTTAGCTTTTACTTACCTAGTTATTTTAATAACAATTGAAAAAAAAGACATTAAAATGTAGTGCAAGAATATGTAACACTATATGGTCAAGTTGTTAAATGAGATAGTGTTTTTACAATTTAGATATTGTGCATATAACAGAGTTACCAAAGATATCTTATGACAAAATATGTTGTTGTTTTCTTTCAATATAAAAGATATCCCGAGAAAGTGGTGAAATGTTCAGTAGGAGATCCCCAAACTTGTCCGAGGTTTAGTTGCACGTAGACGTTATCATTCTTGAGGAGATGGACAATTACGGTGTTACCTGCCTGTGTACTTCTTCCTTGAGCCTTTATAATGGCGCTTGAAATTATATTTCCATTCACCATCAGGGACGCCGTTTGTTGGTCACTGTTTTCCCAGTCCTCGAACTGGAAAGCAAATAGATAGGTGCCGGCAGCCGGTACTGTAAAAATACCGGTACTTGTATTATAGGCTTCTCCATCGTTAATCACCTCGGAGTCAAAAACAATCTTTTCATTATTAAGAGTCGCCGTGCGACTTGATAGGTAGGCAGAAAATGCCACTCGGCCGTAAACAATTGCTCGTTTCTCAACCGAGTGATTTTCTTTATTTTTACCCTTTGCTGCAATAAAAAAGAAACAAGTTAACCAGGAAATGTCATTTTTATTCAAAAATTGCTTAAGACCGAATCTTCATAATCATAATAATAGCCGTATTTTATCTTTATTTATTCTTTACTTCTCCTGTACGAAAATTATCTCATGTGGCGCAAGGCAATCAATTTACCTGATGCTTCAAAATATTTATTTCTATATTGCCAAAATGCAATGCACGTAATTATATTAAAACTTTTATTGCCCAGTTTTTCAGACGGAAATAGTGTAACTTTCAATAATGAAACAATAATGGACACTAGATATCAATTTAATATTTGATTAAGAGAATCGAAATATTCCAATTTCGCGAGCAATTTTGCATAGAAAAAATAGCGACATATAAATAACTAGTATGCAAATTATCAAAAAGTCAGCGACTGTAAACAATTATACAGCCTTTTCGAAAAAAAATTATATTAACAAATCATGAAAACCCATAAATATCAATTGGTATAAGTGATATAAAGATGGGTCAAAATAACTTCAATGTTATTTCTATTTGGTTGAAAGAAATTGACTAATAAAAACAATGCTATATATAGTTGAAAATAAAACGCACTAGATAATCGATAATTAAATGGCTAAATATGAAAGTGATTTGCGGCACAGAATTTGCGACAAAAAATCAAACACGATAAATGATTTGTAATCATTTGTAACTGTATTTTTCTTAATTAAGTAGCGAATATGGATTTGAAATAATCAACAAACTTATCAGAGAAGAAAATGATATTCCATACCTGCATTAACAAATATGGCAAAGTGGGCTGTCATCATCATTAAGGCAAAGAATACGGAAACAGATTGAAACAAAAATGCCATTTTTGTCAACTGAAATAAAATTAGATTGCCGTCATCACTTTTATCATAATAAAATCAACAACAGCAGAAGCAGCACCTGCTGTCATATTTGTAATAATTGTAGCTTTATGATAAATGATAACTTGCTATTTTTAATAAGTAATTTTGTGTTTGCAGTCAAATATATATGAAATACTTATAACTGTTTAATTTAAGATATAACTACAAAAATCTAGACAAAAGTGACCCCTCGGAAGCATTTATTACAACACAATTACATGAGAAAAATAAAATGCAGATTCGGTTTGATTGAGTCTGTACATGAAAAATAGAAAAACAATTACACCACTTAAAATACCTAATGATCCGAATGACAGAAAAGTATAATAACACTGAATTACATTTATTTATTGGAATTAAATATTTCACTTACATTAAACATTTTTTTGATTATGGAGAAACAAATAAATCATAGATTTATAATGCATGTACATAAATGATATGATAAATTAAAATTTACAATCATGAATCTGTCTGTAGCAGAATTCAACATACAAAAATATACTATGCCAATCTTTGCTAAAATACTTCAACTGCAGAGATTTACTAAAGGTTGTTTTTAAGGATTCCATGGCAATGAATGCGATGCCTTATTTTTTTCTTAACTTCAAGACATCATGCTATAGTCACATTAAACCAGTTAGCTATTTTTGTCCTTTAAGATTTTCAAATATCAAATAATTATAATAATATGTTAAACATAAACTGCTGAAAATGACATTTTCAATAAAGGCATACCAGCACAGTTACAAACCTTATCTGTTGTAGTATGATATTTCTATGTAAACATGATTACTACAACCATTGATTATTATTAAGAGGAACGTGTCTATCCGACATCTGTTCAAACGTATTCTCAAGTTGTAAGTCATCATACGAGATAGAAAGCCATCATTTCTATGTCATCCGTTACTTACAAAAGATATATGGCTAATTTTAAAAAAAGCACAAGTAAATTTACATATTCCGACTAGTTCTTCTTACATAACTAAATCAACTAGGTCTTACATAACATGCTGTTTCGAAACAAAAACATTTCTTGTTTCTATAACGAACTAATAAAATAATTGTCAAATACATGGTCAAGTTTCAAGCGTAATGTCACTTTAATAAAATAAAGCAAATATACAATGTATATAATGTTACAGAAGAAAAGTGAAAATAAGCTAATATTATTCTGTACTCACATGTATCACTGGCTGGACTTCTAAGTTGTATTCGTCTGTTGTCTGTTACATACTAGGTGCTGAATTTATACTGTTTGCCTTGTAACATAATGAACATTTCAACAGCAAAATCGGCTGATAAAGCAACAAAAGATTGATTCATTGGCTTAGTTCTTTGTTTAATAACAATAGTATAAAAGAACCAGAGTTGCGATGAAGATTAGATTTGCAAACAGTTGTTTCAATTGTAAAACCACGTGAGCCAAAGTATGTCAAAGCATTTCAAATAACCATTATTTCTGCCAAGTAGGGTGCGGATCTGTCGCGTACAAATGTATGATGAAGATGTGATTGAAAAGTGTTCAGTTCATGCAATAGATATATAACATTGTAACATAGTTTCTCAGGGAGTTGACTAATTAATATACTGAACAATATTATGTTTTCTTATTAAACTTATTCGTTTGATCCCTTTATTCTTCGCACAATCATATAAAACATATTTTTATGCACTGTAGAATAGCCTGGAGGATGTTTTAATTATATATTTTAATACGCAATCATTTTCATTTAATTTGATTTAATAAGTAGTTCGGATTCTTACCATTTTTTTCTGGTGAAAATTCTAAAACAATTGCTACGATGGCACAAAAGTGACATGTGTGTGTTTTTATTTATCTTGTGCGCTCGAGATATAATGTCGTGGCCACGAGTTACTAAGTCATGGCCACGAAATAGCTAAGTCGTGGGCACGAGATATTAAGTCACCGTAAGTTCCACCGTAGTTGCCTTTGTCAGATAATCATTTCAGAGTTTTTAAAACATGCTTATATAAAATTTTGTTCGTTTCATATAGTTGTAGTGAAAAGTATAATTTTGAATGCTAGTTAGCGCAATGACAGTTATACGATTTGCTCTATTTGCATCATACTGTTTCATCAGAACAACTGTTTCACAGGATATATAATCTTACTAGAAAGAAAATGTGATAGCATACAGATTTTCGCTTTGAGATTATAAGGCATATGGTTTGTGATGCTACATTTCTGATTTTGCACAATTGCTAATTTCTCCTCAAAACAACATAAGTTACAAGACATGTATGTACTCATACAAATTGCATACATGTTTCAATCAAATGTGAATGCTTATAGGATAATTGTCCTATAACTAATAGGACTAACAGTGTTTCATCATATATTCAATTTCAAATATGTTCATATAATAGCGATGGTAAAAATGTTCTTCAAGTTTATTGAATTATTTGCTGAATGCTTGTTCCTAGCTATATATTTGGAATAACCATGGTAACACGTAACCGGTGCAGCAAATAAAAAATGTTTTGAATTTTAGCAGTATTTCTTATCAAGTTTTAAACAGCAGTTGTCATAGCCGTTAATGCTTAAAAATATGACAGATACGAGATTTATACAAGTAAGAGGAAAATTGACGGAATGTTAGAGATGTCAATCACAAAAGCGCTTCAAAAGGGCCGACAGTAACAATTCAGCGGTCTGTCCGGCATGTTTGATATATATTTCGTGTCTACTCTTTCAATTCTGACCAAATAATTAAAACAAGAAACATGGCAATGCCATGAAACCAGGTTTTCAATTATCACCATTGTAGATAAATATGTTGTATTTGAAATACAAATACAAGCAACAAACAATGTAACTATGTGCAATGTAAAACATGAATAATGTAGGAGGAATTGCGCACAGAAGAAGTGTTCACTATATATATTCTGTATAAGGAAAAAAACAAAGGGCCATAATTAGGTAAAAAATTATCCAATCACAAAACCCCGACAATATGTTCCAGGGCACTTGATGACAAAGCTGCTGTGAAAGTTTGAACAAAATCCGTTGAGAAATGTAGGAAGAGTTCAGCACAGAAGAATTTGTTCAATTCTGTATAAGGAAAAAAAACAAAGGGCCATCATTAGTTAAATATTATCCAATCACAAAACCCTGACAATATGCGCCCGGGCAATTGATGACAAAGATTCTGTGAAAGTTTGGTCAAAATCCGTTGAAAAATGTAGGAGAAGTTGCGCACTGTAGAAATTGTTCACTATATATTCTGTATAAGGAAAAAATATACAAAGGGCCATAATTCGGTCAAATATTATCCAATCACAAAACCCCGACAATATGTGCCAGGCACTTGATAACAAAGCTTCTGAGAAAGTTTGGTCAAAATCCGTTGAGAAATGTAGGAGGAGTTGCGCACAGAAGAAATTGTTCACTATATATTCTATATAAGGAAAAAAAACAATGGGCCATAATTAGGTCAAATATCATCCAATCACAAAAGCCCGACAATATGCGCCAGGGCACTTGATGAGCAAGCTTCTCTGAAAGTTTGGTCAAAATCCGTTGAGAAATGTAGGAGGAGTTGCGCACAGAAGAAATTGTTCACAATATATTATATATAAGGAAAAAAACAAAGGGCCGTAATTAGGTCAAATATATACCAATTGCAAAACCCTGACAATATGCGCCCGGGCACTTGATGACAAAGCTTCTGGGAAAGTTTGGTCAAAATCCGTTGAGAAATGTAGGAGGAGTTGCGCACAGAAGAAATTGTTCACTATATATTCTATATAAGGAAAAAAACAAAGGGCCATAATTAGGTCAAATATTATCTTATCGCAAAACCCCGACAATATGCGCCAGGGCACTTGATGACAAAGCTTCTGTGAAAGTTTTGGCAAAATCCGTTGAAAAATGTAGGAGTTGCGCACAGAAGAAATTGTTTACGCCCGCCCGCCCGTCCGCCCATCCATCCGCCCGCCCGCCGACATACCTCAATCTAATAACCAATTTTTTCCTTTGGAAAACCTGGTTAAAAATTTATTGTGCATTCTTAACGTTTTGAACGTACGATAAAATGTTTAAATCAATATTATAAAAATCATTTTTCATTACTATTTAGGATCATGTCATGAGTTTTCAAACTCAGACAGTTCTCAGTTTTTTTATATTTCTGTTGTCAATGCCCTCAGGGGATCTTTCCTTTTTAAGTTTAAAGTTTAAAAATCTGACTTTTACTGGAAATCAAAAGAGAAGTAAAGTAAGAAAACATGTCTGTTTGCAAATTTTATGTTGCAATTTGTAATAAACATATATAAATGAAAAACGGTATTCAGGTTCTATGAACAAAAGAATGTACATAAGATTACATTATTGTTTTAACAATGGTACCGATATCTAGACTGGGATAAAAGCCGTGTTTAGAATTTGATCGTTTCATATAGTTGCAGTGACAGTATAATTCTAATTTAGAATGTTTATGATAACATCTAAATATAACCTATTTAGCGCGCAATGGTAGTAATATGATTTGCCCTAGTTTCATCATACAAGCGTTGTTAGAAATTCACAGAACAATGTTATCAGAAAGCAAAATGTAAAGTCATAGAAATAAATGCTTTGAAATTATATAGACCTTTGGTTGCTGATGCTAGATATCTGATTTTGCACAATTGTGAATTTCTCCTAAAAAGAACATATGTTACCAGACATGTACTCACATGTACATACTGCAGGATCAAAATTTAATTTCTGTACGGGAGTTTTAAACTTATAGGATTAAAAGTCTTGCATCATCCATTCAATATCAAATAAGTTCATTTAATAGAGATCGTAAATTTTGACTACAATTTCAGCATAAGTGTATTAAATTATTGTGCTAAATTTGCTTGTTCCCTGCAATATGAATAAAAACATGACGTTCGTTAAAAATGAGTTGTATCATAGTTTGGGGACCTTTCTGTTGAAAATGTGTCAGAGTTAAATCGTATACATATACATGCACAGTGCGGTAACTGGAGTGCAGGTATCAGTTACCCGCACTCCAGATCATGCCCATTGATTGGTTCTTTTTTGCTGGGGTTTACACATTGTGACGGCAGAGAAAGGGAAAGCGACAGAAATGTCATATTCAGATGTTCGTTCATTGGTTCATTTTTGCCGGGGTTTCATATTGTGACAACAGGGAGCGTGTTTTTATGTTTGATTATGATACAAAAGAGAAAGAACACCAAAACACTCGGCAATCTGATTAATACTCGGGGGCTACGCCCCCTCGTACAAATCAGTTAGCCTTGAGTTTCGGTGCTCTTTCTATTACTAGTATTGTTTTGCCAATATATTATCAATGCTCCTTTAGATACATAAGAAACAATTATTAAAGGTCACTCGTTTTCACCTGGCGCTGGCAATTTATTGACTGCGAATACGAGATTTATTCAAGTAGGAACGTTAGTGGCATCAATCGCAAAAGCGCTTCAAAATGGTCAACAGTAATAACCCGGCGGATTGTCCGGCATATTTTGTATATATGTCGTGTCTACATTTTTAGTTCTGATAAAATAACTAAATATAAGACGTTTGTGTTAAACAATAATTGATTTTATTAAACAAGATATATGGGCTAGCAATAAATTAATATAATAACGATTAAGGTACACAATAAGTATTATTTCACTAAATTTTTTAAATCTAGCAGTCCGGTTACCCTTCGGATAGAGCGTTAGACTGTACAGAAATTTTAGTTTCTTGCAAAAGTGAAGGCTTATGTTACTGGTATAACTGCTAAGCATACACATTCCTGCGCATCTTTTTAATATTTTCCAATAAAAAATTTGGGTGTGAAAACTCATTTGACCCCCCTGCCTTTAAGGAAACTGGGGTTCTTTTTCAAAATTTAATTTTCTTCTTTTTTTGACGTGGTCCGAAAAAGAGATTGGGAAAAATGCAAACCAAAATGTTTTAAAAAATAATTTGCCCCCTGCTCTTTAAATTGGGTCTTTTTTTGGGTTGTGTGTGTATTTCAAAATTGTTTTTTTAATGCACGGTTTAAATATTAAATTTAAAAAAATATAAAACGGGTTTTTTTATTAATATTATAAATCCACGCCATGGGTTCTTAAAGTCAGACAGTTATGAGTTTCTTATTCCTGTTGTCAGTGCCCTCAGGAGATCTTTCCCATTTGATTTTACTTTCTACAAATCTGACTTTTCAGCTGGAAATCAAAAGAGAAGTAAAATAAGAAGAAAAAAATGTCTACTCGCAAATTTTATATTGCAATTTGTAATAATCATATCTTAATGTAAAACAGTATTCAGCATGCATGGACAAAAGAACACAGTCATTTACGTAAGATAACATTATTGATTTAACAATGATGCCGATATCTAAACTGGGATAAAAGCCGGGTGTAGAACTTGAAAGAGAAATGTTAATGTTCAGAAAACCATTTATATAATACAATACGAGAAACATTTGTTGCAATTATTAAAATGTTTTGTTTAACATATATATATCTTTTATGATTTTGGTGCCTTGGATGAATAATTTATTTTAAGGCCCATCATTTATTTAAAGGCCAATTATTCCTCCGAAATGCTATATTTTTTTCCTCAAAAATTGAAAATGTTACGAATCTTGTTACAGTTTTCACAATATGTACTTATTTGCCAGATGGATAAACTATGTTTGCATCTTTTACTTTGTTGGCAATGAGTATAGATATAGTGATTATTTTAGTATTGAAGTCAAAATGATAATTTATTTACAGTTTTGCTACTTAAATAACTCCTTACACATTCAGCATTACATTATTTGTCTGTTAAATATCTTACATGCTCTAACTGCATTATTATAACATTATTAAACACGTGTTTTACATTTCTTAAGCATTGATTAAGTAAATATTAATTCCTGTTGCATAATGTGCAGCTGCACGTTTATATAATCTTCTCAACATTTTTAAAACATAATATATAGCCACCTTTTTTGGTTTAGTTTACCTCCCACAAACACAGACGAATAAAGCGTTTATATAGTTTAAGCGTATTTACAAATGCTCTATAATCTACATCACCAAAAGGCGATTATCGCAAATACAATGTTTCTATTTTGAAGAAGGGATAACATTCCCTTTATCTACGCTTAAAAACGCAGCAAGAGTAACGTTGAATAGTAAACCTCCTGTTAGAAAAGTTGTTTTAACCCAATTACAAATTACAATTATACAGAAATACAAGAGTATTTCAAATTCTAATTAAAAAAACATCTAGACTAAAAGTACATATCTTTACTTCTGCCTCTGATTTCGCTCTCGATATACATTTTACAGCATAATTATAAATTTGTAAATCCTTTAGACTCACTCTCCATGTTATAATCAGTTAGGCCGCGTCTACACCTATTCAATATCATATTCTCTTGTATTGGATAATGTAGACACCCTACTGGAAAAGTTTTAAAGAGGAATTATGTGACATCCATGAAGATAATTTCTTGCAAAAAATTAGAACAGGCTCTATTTTTCTACAAGTTTTAGGCTGTCAAGACACTGATAACACCAGTTTGACACAAAACATGTGCCCGAATGTGTGATAGTGCTGTTTATTTTATTATTTTCTGACTTTTTTGTTTTGATTCAGTGAACCTGACCTGTGAATTTAAGTAAATGTTTACAATGTCTTGGTCAAAGGAACAAATCAATACGCTGATACAGAGAAGAGCAAAAATAAATAAATTAGTTAATGAATTAAAAAAATGAATTATATAAAAAAAATCTGTTTTTCAAATG